>NW_027496479.1:0-208489 GCF_021521415.1 Bidens hawaiensis | reverse complement strand
TTTACTGTTCTCAGTTCGTTTAAGATATTTTCAAATTCAACCCTTGAAGTTTGATTGTCGTGTTGTCTATCAAAATGGTTGGTATGTATGCATTGGCTTCCCAAAATATGTTTATGCAGCAAATGTTACAACTGAACACCGAGATCGTTCACATTCTAAATGTCCCCATTTAATGATATTTAGTGACTTCGCTAAGTGGGAACCCCGTTTCGTGCTCATCTAGGGTCGGTTCACCCTGATTGTTCGTATTGCTTGGATGAATTGTATACCGTACCGATGATTGGAGATGAGACTATCGGATTTACACCCAAGGCCATCTCACAATACTCTCAAGAAGAAAAGAAAGTGTTAGAGATTAAAACGAAAGCATACTCTACTCTTACAATGGCGTTGCCCGAAAACATCTTTCATCAAGTTGGTAGCATCAAGATTTGTGCTTCGTTATTCCGTAAAAGGAGTATGGGTAACACCGCTGAAAGCAAGAAGGTGATGTAAAAGTTTCGATTTAGAAACTTTAACTTACTTAAAGGTGAGACTGTCGAAGAGATGACAACAAGGTTTAATCATATGATAGCCGAAATGGACAAGATGAAGATGGGACCGTCTAAGTCAGATAAGATTAACACTATTAAGGGTGCTTTACCGAGTTCTTATTCGACTTTCTTAATCGTTCTGAAAGAGAATAATTACTTCAACAATGAAGATCTGACAGCATCTGAATTCATGCAAAAGATCGAAGCACTAGAATACGATCTTAAATGTCAAAAGTCTTCTAAGGATAGTCAAGATCCGGCTTTCTATGGCGGGAGTATGCCCTTGAGTTCAACCATCTCTTTAATCACAACATTTCCTACACAAAATGCAAGTGATAATCCTACAACTATCTATAGTGATCCACAAGCATGTTTTTACACTGATGTAAGTTCTGGGTCACCTGGTGCTTCTGGTTCTTCTAGTGGATCTGGAAATTCATCCAATGCAAATCCATTCTCATCCTCATTGAATGTAAACATGAAGGAAGCTGAACAAAACTTTTCTTTCTTGTCTGCGTTCATGACCTCCTATGAGAATCTGGTAAGTAGTAAGATTGCCACGAGTGATTTACCTGAAGAAGACTACGATCAAATTGATCCGGATGAGTTAGAGCGCATGGATTTGAAATGGAACATAGCGACGATTGTCCGAAAGCTTAAAAGATTTGTGCAAAGAATCGGAAAAGATCTTCCTGCTTTAAACAAGAAGGTTGGATTCGATAAACTCAAGGTTAAATGTTACAACTGCCAAGATTTTGCACATTTTGCAAAGGAATGTGATAAACCGAAAAAGGAGTATACTGGTCCTCGTAATCAAGATTAAGGTTCTTCAGCAAAACAAGGCAATGATGCTGATAAGAAACCTTCTGCTTCTGGGTCACAAGCTATGTTACCTGATGGAACGGAATGGTCTAAAGACTTTTGTGCAATGATAATCAAGCCAATCTGGTTATGTTCAAGTCCACTGAATATTACCAAGACACAAGTGGGAGTGATCTGTCTTCTGATAATGATACTGAATCGGATTCTGATGATTCATGTGACAAGTTTCCAACTACTTTTTCTTGCATGGCTAAAATTAATGAGGTTAGTACTTCTGTTCCTATTTCGGTTAGGTCTGCTAATGTATCTTGCGTTGAATGTGAGAAAAACAAACCTAAGTTAGAGTCCTTGAAAAATTACAATGAGAATAGGTACTAAAGAGATTCAATGGGGGATTTTGCAGATATTGAGTCGACTATAAACTAATAATCTTGCCTGGAACCGTCGTTGTGTATGGGAAAGAGGTCTTCTACCTATGCTTGGTTGGGAAAAGGGTGAATGGTCCCAAAAGGGACGGGAAAAAGCCACTAGAAAGGTCATCCACCAAGTATCAAAGGCGCTAAAACGGAAGTCCCGAAGGCGCATCTCTTCCGATACTCTTGTTGAGTAAGATGTTCTTCTTGCCTCTCTAGCCTTTCGCACAGCAGTAGGAATTGTCTAATCTACTAATCTAAAGCCGCTTTGAATCCGACTTCAACTCGATGGTTATGCCACGCACGATGTCCCTGCAGTCTATATGCGATGAATAGACTCCGAACATACTTTCTTTCCTGATAAAAAAATGCTTTGAAAATAGATTTCAATCTCAGTTTAGGAAGGTACCATCATGGCTTCGATCAAACTATCAACTGACCCAAGAGAATCTGAATCAGAAAAAGTACCTAGACATGATCGCTTAGTGAGAGAAATTGCTTCACTAAAAGATACTTATCGATAATCTTTAGAATCTCAAATGAGATCTAGGGAGAAAATTGAAGCATTGTCGACATTTAATCATGATCTCAAAGCTGAGTTATCTGTCAACGATAAAAAATTTCAAGAAATTTTGTAACGTCGTTCGAAGATAACCGAGCTTGAGAATGAGGTTCTTGAGTTGAAGAACAAGTTAGGCAAATTTAGAAACTCTTCCTTTTTGCTAAATGAAATAATCAAAGTATATGGTAAGGCAAAAAGATTCGAAAAAGGGTATAGGTGTTGTTGAAATACACCACCTTTACAAAATGAGTATAAAGCAAATCCTTTTGCTAGGAAAGAAGAAGAAGTACTGGTGAAAGATCATGTTGTTTCTCACAAATCTAAACAAGTAAAATCTGAAAATGTCAAAGCCCAACCACCAACTCAAAAACATCATGTCGAAAGCAATAAAGTATTTGTAGAAAATGTTTAGAAGGTGATCACTGAGGATGTGTTTTAACCTGAGGTAATACACAACAACCAGAACATTCCAAGTTCTAATCACATTTTATGTGAACCTCATGAATTTGAGGAAGCTGTGTATGGTTCACACACAACTCAAGTGAAAATGGAGGAAAAAGTTAAGGATAAGCCAGTGAAGGTCAAGAAACCAGAAAAACCCTAAAATTTCTGATGAGGATTTGATGCGTTTTATCAATCCTACTGTTTCTAAGCCATCAACTAGTCCTGTGTTTAAGTTGAAAGGAATAGACACGATTTTCACTAAGAAAGCATTCCGATTAGCATCATCAAACCAGAATTGATCAAAAGTGTCTTTCACAACGAAACATCCATGTTACAAGATCTTGAACGTCAATATGCTTGTGCCAAAACATCAAACACATCAGATCCATGATTAAAGCTAATTAATTGTTAAAAACTGCTAAAAGGTTCATTTTGTGAAATCAACTGAACTAACACATTGCTAAGTTTTTCTAATTGTTCTAATCTCGATTTCAATATGAAAAAGAAATCTGTGTCGTCTGATGGGTTGGCCAAGAATTTTGCTAGAACTGTGAGCCATCAACCTTAAGTGGCATCAGTTTTTACCATATCTCTACATGATCTTGTGGACATGAGAAGTTTCTTTCTGTATGGAAAACTAGGGTCATGTGGTAAGAAAACTGTGGATAGAAGAAATCTTTGAATCTTCATCCGTTTGTCAAGGACCAATCGAAACCGGTTCCTGTGATAAAGGAGATTCTGAAACGACCATTGTCGTGTAATGATGATACTCACATCATGTTTTCAAATGTGAATCCACGGAAGGTAATTCATGTGAATGAAAAACATGGTCAAGTAAAATCAAAGTTAATTCCAACTGAAACAATCTGTAAGAACGTGAACTCAAATGTTGTTCAAGCTGCCTATTTAAGATGAAAGTCTAAGAGGCTTGTAACTTATTCTCAAGTTTCTGAACAACAATTGAATTATGTTAAAATTGATTCTTTTCATGAAACTCAAAAGGTGCCGAAGACTGAGGCCTAGGCTGCCTTTTTGAACTAATCATTTTCATTTGTGTGTAGGGTACATCCAAGACCGTGTCTGGTGAAAACTGGATAATGGACAACGTATGTTCTCGTCATATTACTGGAAATCTCAACCTCGTAAAAAAATGTTAGAAATATTCATGGGGGTTATGTGGCTTTTGCTGGGATTCTGGAGGTATGATTACACAAGAAGGTGAAATTTCAAATGGGCATATCACGTTTGAGAAAGTCAATTACTGTGATAAAGTTGATCATAATTTATTGAGTGTGTCGCTAATCTGTGACAAGAAGTACACAACGATATTTACTGATAAAGAATGTCTGATTCTGAAACCGGGATACGTCATTCCCGAGGACATGGTTGTCATGCGATCCCCTCGATCGAATGATATTTATGTCATGAATATGTCTTCTAAGGTGTCAACGTCAGTGGAAACGTGTTTCATTTCTAAAGCAACTGAAAAAGACCCTATTCTATGGCATCGTAGGATGGGTCATATTCATGTGAGGAAGATGAATTATATAATGGCAAATGACTTGGTTGAAGGTGTTTCTTTGAAGAATTTTAAATTATCTGACCACTGTGTTGCTTGTAAGAAAGGCAAACAGAAGAAAAAGTAACATCCAGCTAAGTTATTGAATTCCATTGATACTACTCTTGAACGACTTCATATGGATCATTTTGGTCCTGTGAATCGTGCTAGTATTGCTGGAGATTGGTATTGTCTTGTGGTTACCGATGACTATTCAAGATATTCATGGGTCTTATTTATGAGTTCAAAAGATCAAACACCAGTTCTGGTTCAAAATTTAATCACTAAGATCGAATCACTATACAAGCAAAAAGTGAGGAGAATTCGAAGTGATAATGGTACTGAATTTTAAAAAAAAATGTATTGGATTTCTTTTGCATTCAAAAAGGAATTCAACGAGAATATAGTGCTCCTTATGTACCACAACAGAACAGTGTTGCAGAAAGGAAAACAAAACTTTGATTGAAGCAGCAAGAACTATGCTAGCCGATTCTAAGCTTCCTGTCCAATTTTGGAATGAGGCTGTGAATACTGCTTGTTATACGCTTAATCGAGTTCTAATTGTCAAGAGACTCCAAAAGACTAGTTATGAGCTTTTGAACAAACAAAAACCTAACTTAAAGTACTTGGAACCATTTGGATGTCCCTGTACCATGTTGAAAAGAGATGTGGGTAAATTTGAAGAAAAAGCCGTTGAGGGTTATTTCTTGGGTTACGCCTCTCCAATGAAAAGGGTATTTATTATTACTTCTAGTCGTGTGGAGGAATGGTACCATGTGGATTGTCAAAAGTACACCACACCTCCTCAAGGAAAAGGTCCCGACAGGATGTTTGATTATGATGGTTTGTTTAACTCATTTACTCCATCAACTGAGCAACCAGATGAAGACCTGGTTCATGCATATTTTGAAGATCAATTGGTAATTTCGAGATCTTCAAGTTCTAATGATATTGAAGCTCCAACTGGAGCTCCAACTGAAGATCCATGTGATGATCCTCCAGCTTCTTTTGATAATGTTTCTACTTTTTCTGATGATACTCCAGATGTTGCTAATGCAGTTGAAAGTGATGATTCATATCAGCTGAGAGAACATTACACTAATTTATTCGACAATGTTGTTGTTCCTGAGAATCCAACTTTTAGGATTCATAATTATCATCCAAAGGAAAACATCATTGGGGAACTTGATGTGGGAGTACAAACGCGCCATCAAGTTGCTCTTCGAGTGAAAATAATGTATTGTGTGCTTATGCGGATTTACATTCATCTGGAATTGTAAATCTTGTCAAATGCACTTGCTTTCTATCCCAAGTTGAGCCGACGACCACTCGTAAGGCACTTGAAGATCCTTCTTGGGTAGAGGCAATGCAAGAGGAATTACAACTGTTTAACAGACTGGGTGTGTGGGATCTTATTGATAAACCTGCTAGAGTCAATAAGCCTATTCTGACTAAGTGGGTATTTAAATGTAAAAAGGATGATTGTGGTGTGATCGTGAGGAACAAAGTACGGCTAGTGGTGCAAGGTTTCCATCAGCATGAGGGTATAGACTACACTAAGGTATAGGCTCCGGTTGCAAAATTGTAAGCTATACAAATTTGTTTTTGCTTATGCGGCTTACAAGAATATAAAAGTCTATCAAATGGATGTGAAAAGTGCTTTTCTCAATGGTAAATTACACGAAGAAGTGTTTGTTCTACAGCCTCCTGGCTTCGAAGACCCTGATTATCCGGACCGAGTTTACCGTTTAAACAAGGCCCTGTATGGTCTACATCAAGTACCGAGAGCTTGGTATGGTGTAAGGCCCCGTTACCAGTGCCCTACATTGGACGTTGGATTTTTCTCATAAACGCAGTTCCAAATATCAGAGTTAATCAAAAACTTCGCGGAATAATAAAAAACATCAACCATTCTTTACAAATATCCATAATTTGTCTTTTAAAACATAACATAAAATATAACATTCAAAACATCATGACAATCTTCAGATGCCAGCCTCTTCAATCCTGCCATGTGTCTATCTCAAACCAGCTGTCTCAATCTGTTAACCTGCGTGCATACTAAAAGTCAGCTACGCTAAGTGAGTTCTAGTTAATCACATAACTTAATTCACATACACATATGCGTGCCTGAAGGTACGCATTACATACATAACCTGTACTTCATTCGTCCATACACATTTATAGCTAACCATACGTTTTAAAGGGCATTCCACCCTACATACCTCAGATATTATTAGGGTCCGGTACCCTCCATCCTCGGATATTATTAGGGCCCGGTCTCCCTTAATCCCTGGGTATTATTAGGGTCCGGTCCCCTTTCATCCCCAGATATTATTAGGGTCCGGTCACCTCCATCCTCGGATATTATTAGGGTCCGGTCACCCTTTCGTCCACACCCTCATAACATACCTTTCTATATACATAATTGTAAATTTCATACATACATACATCATTCATTCTTCATACAACAGTTTTATCATCAAACCTTTACCTGGCAGTACATGCAATATCCGAAGATCGTTCATGTACCGACAAGCAGTCAATCATACCTTTCACATAAAACATATATGGCATACACTTTTCACTTAGGATAAATGTATTAACTAGTCACATCGAGTATGCACACAGCCCCAAAATATAACAAGGAATGGGGCTAGAAACTCACCTGAATGTGATTACGTTCACCGTTTATGGTTATTCCTTTTCTTGAGTTGTGCACGACTAACTGTATAACAATTACACATATCAATTAACTATCACTACCCATATCGCGTTTCTAGTCTAATTATAACCCTCAACGAACGGGGGTCCGGGGGCAGCACCACTGGAAGTGGGGTTCTAGGGGCGGCAGCCCCTAGTGGGGTCCAAGGGGCAGAGCCCCTAGCTGGGGTTAAGCTGAATGTCAGTACTTCTGTTCCTATCTCGGTTAGTTCTGCTAATGTATCTTGTGTTGAATGTGATAAAAACAAACCTAAGTTAGAGTCCTTGAAAAATCACAATGATCGCTTAGTGAGAGAAATTGCTTTACAAAAAGATACTTATCGATAATATTTAGAATCTCAAATGAGATTTAGGGAGAAAATTGAAGCAATGATGACAAGTAATCATGATCTCAAAGCTGAGTTATCTGTCAAAATGACAATCAACGATCAAAAATTTCAAGAAATTTTGAAACGTCGTTCGATGATAACCGAGCTTGAGAATGAGGTTCTTGTGGTGAAGAACAAGTTGGGAAAATTTAGAAACTCTTCCTTTTTACTAAATGAAATAATCAAAGTATCTGGTAAGCAAAAAGATTCGAAAAAGGGTATAGGTGTTGTTGAAATACCACCACCTTTACAAAATGAGTATAGAGCAAATCCTTTTGCTAGGAAAGAAGAAGAAGTACTGGTGAAAGATCATGTTGTTTCTCACAAATCTAAACAAGTAAAATCTGAAAATGTCAAAGCCCAACCACCAACTCAAAAACATCATGTCGAAAGAAATAAAGTGTTTGTAGAAAATGTTTAGAAGGTGATCATTGAGGATGTGTTTGAACCTGAGGTAATACACAACAACCAGAACATTCCTAGTTCTAATCACATTTTATGTGAACCTCATGAATTAGAGGAAGCTGTGTATGGTTCACACACAACTCAAGTGAAAATGGAGGAAAAAGTTAAGGATAAGCCAGTGAAGGTCATGAAACCAGAAAAACCTAAAATTTCTGATGAGGATTTGATGCGTTTTATCAATCCTACTGTTTCTAAGCCATCAACTTGTAACGATTCCGACGAAACCCGGTATACCCTAACCGGTAGACAATAGTTACGTCATATTTAATGTCGGGTATATGAGTTACCATAGTAAGTATACGAGAATACATGGTTCACTGTATTGATTGTACGTGAATATATAATTCACCGTATTGAATATGCGATCAATCGATCGATAGTTATTGAAACCCGAACGAATCGAGGGTTCAATTATAGACGATATCTATAATAATTAGTGATTTTACGAAGCATTAATGCTTCGGGATAAGTAAAGTACGGCACAGAAAAAGAATTTCGATTTGATGGTACGACGGTACGTTAAACGAAACCTTTAATACCAAACCGAGCAAGAGACGATCGATCAAGCCGAAAAAGATGCGCGATAATTAATGATATGATGTTTTAAGTTAATAAATGACATGGTTTAAGTTTTTAAAGTTTTTAAATCGGTTTTATATAAATTTCATTTTTAAGCCGAAAAACGACCGTTTTAGCTTCGTTTTAAGCCGAATTAAACATTTAACCAAAAAACGAACTGAACCAGATTATCCAAAACATTATCCAGATCTCCGATATCCGAACATGTGGCTAAGAATGAAGAGGTGGGTCCCACCCCACCCCTTCACATTTCCGATCGGATTGGGAAAGGTCCCATAGCCCTTCATTTTCTTTTTTTCATCAAGCATATCAACAATTCTCCATCTCCTTTCCATTCTATGATCCAAAACCGAGATTTTGTGGCAAGAAAACAAGGTAAAGAATCGAGTTAATCACGTTTCGATCTTCGTTTCTTGAGTTTGTTTGCAAGAAAATGAGGTTTCAAAGATGAAAACCGATTCTTGCGTGATCAAGTGATGTATACGGGTTATACAAGGGATCTTGGTCCAAGAAAGGAGTTAAACGAACCAAAAACGAATTTTTACGGTTTAAATCTTTGTTTTTGAATCATAACCGAAACTATAATGTTAGAGGCTTGATCGTGAGTGTAACTTGCTTGGTATTGTGGTATGTTGGTTTTAGGTTCTGTATTTAGTGGTAGATAAGGCGGAAAGACGAGTTTGTAGCTTGTAGTGGCGGAAAACGAAAGGTATATTCGGTTTATGTACGGTTTTGGAGATTTGGACAGATTGTTGATGCTTTATAGTTAGGTCATGAAATTTTACAGAGGTGTTAAACACATGAAAATATGAGTTCTGTGAATATTTGGTAATTTTTGGATAAAGGATGAATATTTGGTGAATTTAATGCTCGGTTTTGGCTAAAAATGGTGAAAAATAGTTAAATATCATAAAAAATTCTGGAAAATTGCAGATAAGCTTTTTATATCATGTATAAGTCATACACAAAATTTGAGGTCAGTTGGAGAAGTCTAAGTAGGCTTTTCGGTTAAACAAGTTCTAGGGTTTTCTAGCTCGGTTTTAGTGAAAATGGCATTTAAAAAGGGATTTTGGTTCTGAAAAAATTACAGGGGACTATGAGATGGCAGAGGTGATCCAGGAAAATTTGGGATTTTTCTAAGATCGTTTGGTATTTACGACATATTTAGTGTTTAAATGGTGTTTAAAAATAGATAAATAAATTCTAAATATAAAAATTAATTCTGGAAATATTTTTATAAAATTCCCCACTGTCAAAAAGTGATTTGTGCAAAATTTCAAGATCCGGGATTAAACGGATAATTATTGGTGCAAAAATAAACTTTTAAAGCTTAAAACGCGTAAACCGGTAAAGTTCGCATAAGCGAGCTGACTGGTGTATAAAAACCCTAAAAATGAACTATTTTCATATAAATGAGTTAAATAAGTAAAAATGAATCATCCGAAAATAATTCGGATGATTTGAGTAATTTTTACCCGATTTAACAGTTTCCGGTACGCTAAAGACGGAAACGGGTCCCGCGGCCAATCGGGGCGTCTAAACTGAGCTCTAATTTCACATCTTTAATTAAATTATCAGTCAACCACTATTTTCGGGTCGTGTGTGACCAAACTCATTTTTGAAACATAAAAACGGGTAACCGTGCTAGGCACGCAAAACGGGGAAAACAAGCTATTAGAAAATTTGACTGTTGAACTCTAAACGACATCACAATCTGAGTCCGGAGAAGTGTTTCTGGGTTAACCTTGCCCCCAGAACGGGTACAGTACTGGGTTAACAGTGTCCCCAGATGTACCTGTTAACTTGGTTAAAGTTATATTAATAATGAGTGTATAGTAACGATCGTAGGGATCATATTACAGATTGGACGTGTTAATTGATAATGATTGTTGTTACCTGCTTGCATGTGCTAAGGTGAGTTTTACGAGCCCCTTTTTCTGAATTGTTTTCAAATATTTTCCCGGGGCGGAAGCATGTTACTATTGAAATGTTTAAATACATACTGAACGCATGGATTTGCGTGTATTTATAAATATTTGATTGTACGGGAATCGTACGGAATGGGTACAGTACTGGGTTAACTGTGTCCCCAGATGTCTTTGGAAGTGTTTCTGGGTAAACGTTGCCCCCAGAATGAATACGGTACTGGGTTAACAGTGTCCCCAGATAATATTATATTATGATATGGATTTATCATGGTTTACTCAAATTGTGAAACTCACCAACTATTCGTAGTTGACCCGTTTTCTCACATGCTTTTCAGGTACAACTAAGATGAAGTGATTGCTTACGTGCTAAGTGCTTGATGTGTGTAAGATTTGCGTGCAGAATGTTAGGATACATTATAATAAATAGAATTATGTATCGTATTGTATGATGTGTGTATCACCTAGACGGTAATGAAATACAAGATAATGTAATTTGAAGTATATTAATGTATTCAGTTTTCTTTATAAACAATGTGGTTGATATCAGAGGTGTCTGTTGCATCCCGTTTACGTTTCCGCTGCGGTTTCGGGGTGTTACACAACTAGTCCTGTGTTTAAGTTGAAAGGAATAGACACGATTTTCACTAAGAAAGACATTCCGATTAGCATCATCAAACCAGAATTGATCAAAAGTGTCTTTCACAACGAAACATCCATGTTACAAGATCTTGAAGGTCAATATGCTTGTGCCAAAACATCAAACACATCAGATCCATTAATTAAAGCTAATTAATTGTTAAAAACTGCTAAAAAGGTTCATTTTGTGAAATCAACTGGAACTAACACATTGCTATGTTTTTCTAATTGTTCTACTCTCGATTTCAATATGAAAAAGAAATCTGTGTCGTCTGATGGGTTGGCCATGAATTTTGCTAGAACTGTGAGCCATCAACCTTAAGTGGCATCAGTTTTTACCATATCTCTACATGATCGTGTGGACATGAGAAGTTTCTTTCTGTATGGAAAACTAGGTCATGTGGTAAGAAACTGTGGATAGAAGAAATCTTTGAATCTTCATCCGTTTGTCAAGGACCAACCGAAACCGGTTCCTGTGATAAAGGAGATTCTGAAACGACCATTGTCGTGTAATGATGATACTCACATCATGTTTTCAAATGTGAATCCACGGAAGGTAATTCATGTGAATGAAAAACATGGTCAAGTAAAACCAAAGTTAATTCCAACTGAAACAATCTGTAAGAACGTGAACTCAAATGTTGTTCAAGCTGCCTATTTAAGATGAAAGTCTAAGAGGCTTGTAACTTATTCTCAAGTTTCTGAACAACAATTGAATTATGTTAAAATTGATTCTTTTCATGAAACTCAAAAGGTGCCGAAGACTGAGGCCTAGGCTGCCTTTTTGAACTAATCATTTTCATTTGTGTGTAGGGTACATCCAAGACCGTGTCTGGTGAAAACTGGATAATGGACAACGTATGTTCTCGTCATATTACTGGAAATCTCAACCTCGTAAAAAAATGTTAGAAATATTCATGGGGGTTATGTGGCTTTTGCTGGGATTCTGGAGGTATGATTACACAAGAAGGTGAAATTTCAAATGGGCATATCACGTTTGAGAAAGTCAATTACTGTGATAAAGTTGATCATAATTTATTGAGTGTGTCGCTAATCTGTGACAAGAAGTACACAACGATATTTACTGATAAAGAATGTCTGATTCTGAAACCGGGATACGTCATTCCCGAGGACATGGGTGTCATGCGATCCCCTCGATCGAATGATATTTATGTCATGAATATGTCTTCTAAGGTGTCAACGTCAGTGGAAACGTGTTTCATTTCTAAAGCAACTGAAAAAGACCCTATTCTATGGCATCGTAGGATGGGTCATATTCATGTGAGGAAGATGAATTATATAATGGCAAATGACTTGGTTGAAGGTGTTTCTTTGAAGAATTTTAAATTATCTGACCACTGTGTTGCTTGTAAGAAAGGCAAACAGAAGAAAAAGTAACATCCAGCTAAGTTATTGAATTCCATTGATACTCCTCTTGAACGACTTCATATGGATCATTTTGGTCCTGTGAATCGTGCTAGTATTGCTGGAGATTGGTATTGCTTGTGGTAACCGATGACTATTGAAGATATTCATGGGTCTTATTTATGAGTTCAAAAGATCAAACACCAGTTCTGGTTCAAAATTTAATCACTAAGATCGAATTACTATACAAGCAAAAAGTGAGGAGAATTTGAAGTGATAATGGTACTGAATTTTAAAAAAAAATGTATTGGATTTCTTTTGCATTCAAAAAGGAATTCAACGAGAATATAGTGCTCCTTATGTACCACAACAGAACAGTGTTGCAGAAAGGAAAACAAAACTTTGATTGAAGCAGCAAGAACTATGCTAGCCGATTCTAAGCTTCCTGTCCAATTTTGGAACGAGGCTGTGAATACTGCTTGTTATACGCTTAATCGAGTTCTAATTGTCAAGAGACTCCAAAAGACTAGTTATGAGCTTTTGAACAAACAAAAACCTAACTTAAAGTACTTGGAACCATATGGATGTCCCTGTACCATGTTGTAAAGAGATGTTGGTAAATTTGAAGAAAAAGCCGTTGAGGGTTATTTCTTGGGTTACGCCTCTCCAATGAAAAGGGTATTTATTATTACTTCTAGTCGTGTGGAGGAATGGTACCATGTGGATTGTCAAAAGTACACCACACCTCCTCAAGGAAAAGGTCCCGACAGGATGTTTGATTATGATGGTTTGTTTAACTCATTTACTCCATCAACTGAGCAACCAGATGAAGACCTGGTTCATGCATATTTTGAAGATCAATTGGTAATTTCGAGATCTTCAAGTTCTAATGATATTGAAGCTCCAACTGTAGCTCCAACTGAAGATCCATGTGATGATCCTCTAGCTTCTTTTGATAATGTTTCTACTTCTTCTGATGATACTCCTGATGTTGCTAATGCAGTTGAAAGTGATGATTCATATCAGCTGGGAGAACATTACACTAATTTATTCGACAATATTGTTGTTCCTGAGAATCCAACTTTTAGGATTCATAATTATCATCCAAAGGAAAACATCATTGGGGAACTTGATGTGGGAGTACAAACGCGCCATCAAGTTGCTCTTCGAGTGAAAATAATGTATTGTGTGCTTATGCGGATTTACATTCATCTGGAATTGTAAATCTTGTCAAAAGCACTTGCTTTCTATCCCAAGTTGAGCCGACGACCACTCGTAAGGTACTTGAAGATCCTTCTTGGGTAGAGGCAATGCAAGAGGAATTACAACTGTTTAACAGACTGGGTGTGTGGGATCTTATTGATAAACCTGCTAGAGTCAAGAAGCATATTCTGACTAAGTGGGTATTTAAATGTAAAAAGGATGATTGTGGTGTGATCGTGATGAACAAAGTACGGCTAGTGGTGCAAGGTTTCCATCAGCATGAGGGTATAGACTACACTAAGGTATAGGCTCCGGTTGCAAAATTGTAAGCTATACAAATTTGTTTTTGCTTATGCGGCTTACAAGAATATAAAAGTCTATCAAATGGATGTGAAAAGTGCTTTTCTCAATGGTAAATTACACGAAGAAGTGTTTGTTCTACAGCCTCCTGGCTTCGAAGACCCTGATTATCCGGACCGAGTTTACCGTTTAAACAAGGCCCTGTATGGTCTACATCAAGCACCGAGAGCTTGGTATGGTGTAAGGCCCCGTTACCAGTGCCCTACATTGGACGTTGGATTTACTCATAAATGCAGTTCCAAATATCAGAGTTAATCAAAAACTTCGCGGAATAATAAAAAACATCAACCATTCTTTACAAATATCCATAATTTGCCTTTTAAAACATAACATAAAATATAACATTCAAAACATCATGACAATCTTCAGATGCCAGCCTCTTCAATCCTGCCATGTGTCTATCTCAAACCAGCTGTCTCAATTTGTTAACCTGCGTGCATAATAAAAGTCAGCTACGCTAAGTGAGTTCTAGTTAATCACATAACTTAATTCACATACACATATGCGTGCCTGAAGGTACGCATTACATACATAACCTGTACTTCATTCGTCCATACACATTTATAGCAAACCATACGTTTTAAAGGGCATTCCACCCTACATACCTCAGATATTATTAGGGTCCGGTACCCTCCATCCTCGGATATTATTAGGGCCCGGTCTCCCTTAATCCCCGGGTATTATTAGGGTCCGGTCTCCTTTCATCCCTAGATATTATTAGGGTCTGGTCACCTCCATCCTCGGATATTATTAGGGTCCGGTCACCCTTTCTTCCACACCCTCATAACATACCTTTCTATATACATAATTGTAAATTTCATACATACATACATCATTCATTCTTCATACAACAGTTTTATCATCAAACATTTACCTGGCAGTACATGCAACATCCGAAGATCGTTCATGTACAGACAAGCAGTCAATCACACCTTTCACATAAAACATATATGGCATACACTTTTCACTTAGGATAAATGTATTAACTAGTCACATCGAGTATGCACACAGCCCCAAAACATAACAAGGAATGGGGCTAGAAACTAACCTGAATGTGATTACGTTCACCGTTTATGATTATTCCTTTTCTTGAGCTGTGCACGACTAACTGTATAACAATTACACATATCAATTAACTATCACTACCCATATCGCGTTTCTAGTCTAATTATAACCCTCAACGAACGGGGGTCCGGGGGCAGCACCACTGGAAGCGGGGTTCTAGGGGCGGCAGCCCCTAGTGGTGTCCAAGGGGCAGAGCCCCTAGCTGGGGTTAACCTGAATGTCAGTACTTTTGTTCCTATCTCGGTTAGGTCTGCTAATATATCTTGTGTTGAATGTGAGAAAAACAAACCTAAGTTAGAGTCCTTGAAAAATCACAATGATCGCTTAGTGAGAGAAATTGCTTCACTAAAAGATACTTATCGATAATCTTTAGAATCTCAAATGAGATCTAGGGAGAAAATTGAAGCATTGTCGACATTTAATCATGATCTCAAAGCTGAGTTATCTGTCAACGATAAAAAATTTCAAGAAATTTTGTAACGTCGTTCGAAGATAACCGAGCTTGAGAATGAGGTTCTTGAGTTGAAGAACAAGTTAGGCAAATTTAGAAACTCTTCCTTTTTGCTAAATGAAATAATCAAAGTATATGGTAAGCAAAAAGATTCGAAAAAGGGTATAGGTGTTGTTGAAATACCACCACCTTTACAAAATGAGTATAGAGCAAATCCTTTTGCTAGGAAAGAAGAAGAAGTACTGGTGAAAGATCATGTTGTTTCTCACAAATCTAAACAAGTAAAATCTAAAAATGTCAAAGCCCAACCACCAACTCAAAAACATCATGTCGAAAGCAATAAAGTATTTGTAGAAAATGTTTAGAAGGTGATCATTGAGGATGTGTTTTAACCTGAGGTAATACACAACAACCAGAACATTCCAAGTTCTAATCACATTTTATGTGAACCTCATGAATTTGAGGAAGCTGTGTATGGTTCACACACAACTCAAGTGAAAATGGAGGAAAAAGTTAAGGATAAGCCAGTTAAGGTCAAGAAACCAGAAAAACCTAAAATTTCTGATGAGGATTTGATGCGTTTTATCAATCCTACTGTTTCTAAGCCATCAACTAGTCCTGTGTTTAAGTTGAAAGGAATAGACACGATTTTCACTAAGAAAGCATTCCGATTAGCATCATCAAACCAGAATTGATCAAAAGTGTCTTTCACAACGAAACATCCATGTTACAAGATCTTGAACGTCAATATGCTTGTGCCAAAACATCAAACACATCAGATCCATTGATTAAAGCTAATTAATTGTTAAAAACTGCTAAAAAGGTTCATTTTGTGAAATCAACTGGAACTAACACATTGCTAAGTTTTTCTAATTGTTCTAATCTCGATTTCAATATGAAAAAGAAATCTGTGTCGTCTGATGGGTTGGCCAAGAATTTTGCTAGAACTGTGAGCCATCAACCTTAAGTGGCATCAGTTTTTACCATAACTCTACATGATCGTGTGGACATGAGAAGTTTCTTTCTGTATGGAAAACTAGGTCATGTGGTAAGAAACTGTGGATAGAAGAAATCTTTGAATATTCATCCGTTTGTCAAGGACCAACCGAAACCGGTTCCTGTGATAAAGGAGATTCTGAAACGACCATTGTCGTGTAATGATGATACTCACATCATGTTTTCAAATGTGAATCCACGGAAGGTAATTCATGTGAATGAAAAACATGGTCAATTAAAACCAAAGTTAATTACAACTGAAACAATCTGTAAGAACGTGAACTCAAATGTTGTTCAAGCTGCCTATTTAAGATGAAAGTCTAAGAGGCTTGTAACTTATTCTCAAGTTTCTGAACAACAATTGAATTCTGTTAAAATTGATTCTTTTCATGAAACTCAAAAGGTGCCGAAGACTGAGGCCTAGGCTGCCTTTTTGAACTAATCATTTTCATTTGTGTGTAGGGTACATCCAAGACATGATGTTCACCAAGAAAGACATTCCGATTAGCATCATCAAACCAGAATTGTTCAAAAGTGTCTTTCACAACAAAACCTCCAAGAGACAAGATCTTGAACGTCAATATGCTTGTGCAAAATAATCAAACACATCAGATCCATTGATTAAAGCTAAGTAACTGTTAAAAACTGCTGAAAAGGTTCATGTTGTGAAATCAACTGGAACTAACACATTGCTAAGTTTTTCTAATTGTTCTAATCTCGATTTCAATATGAAAAAGAAATTTGTGTCGTCTGATGGGTTGGCTAAGAATTTTGCTAGAACTATGAACCATCAACCTTCTGTGGCATCAGTTTTTACCATATCTCAACATGATCGTGTGGACATGAGAAGTTGCTTTCTGTGTGGACAACTAGGTCATGTGGTAGGAAACTGTGGATAGAAGAAATCTCATAATCTTCCTCCGTTTGTCAAGGACCAATCGAAACCGGTTCCAGTGATAAAGGAGATTCTGAAACGACCTTTGTCGTGTGATGATGATACTCACATCATGTTTTCAAATGTGAATCCACGGAAGGTAATTCATGTGAACGAAACATATGGTCAAGTAAAACTAAAGTTTGTTTCAACTGAGCCAATCTGTAAGAACGTGAACTCAAATGTCGTTCAAGCTGCCTATTGAAGACGAAAGTCTAAGAGGCCTGTAACTTATTCTCAAGTTGCTGAACAACAATTAAATTATGTTAAAATTGATTCTTTTCATGAAACTCAAATGGTGCCCAAGACTGAGGCCTGGGCTGCCTTTTTGAACTAATCATTTTCATTTGTGTGTAGGGTACATCCAAGACCGTGTCTGATGAAAACTGGATAATGGACAGCGTATGTTCTCGTCATATTACTGGAAATGTCAACCTCTTAAAAACTTTTTGAAATATTCAAGGGGGTTATTTGGCTTTTGCTGGGAATTTTGGAGGTATGATTACACAAGAAGGTGAAATTTCAAATGGGCATATCACGTTTAAGAAAGTCAATTACTGTGATAAAGTTGATCATAATTTATTGAGTGTGTCGCTAATCTGTGACAAGAAGTACACAATGATATTTACTGATAAAGAATGTTTGATTTTGAAACCGCAAACGAATTAGGGTTAGGTCAGTGAATGTTAGAACATTCTCTGACATTCCTCTTAACCTCATACCTCTTTCCGGCGCCGTCGCCGGAAAAACGCGGTTTCGCCGGAAAAACGAGTTTTAACTCGTTTTCACCATTTTTCTCCCCGTTCGATCCAGATCTGAGCTAGGGTGATCCCTAAGCTCATATTAGGTTCGGTTTATACCCGATTCCACCTGGATCTCGTGACTTAAACGGTTTAACGGTGACAAATCGTCGTTTCATGACCATATCTAACGGATTTGAGTTAATACAACATCATACTATCATTACCTTGGGTCGGGATCGGTTCTTCTTCTATGTTTCGGCAAGAGAGAGAATTAGAGAGGGAGAGAGCTTAAGTGTGTGTTTTGGTGGTGAATGGAATATGTGTGAAATGAATGATTAATGGGTATTTATGACTTATATAATTATGGATCATGGGCTTAAACCTATAGTCTTTTCCTCTTTCTTTCATAACCCAAGTCCATAACCCATATCCATTTAACCCAACACTAGCCCGACTTATAATAACTCGTATTTTCATTTATTAACCGGAACTAGATAAACGGGATGTTACATATGGCACGCTTGCCAACCATCTGACTGATAACGGCTTCAAGCGAGGGACTGTCGACTGCACATTATTTTATAAGAATATTGGTTATGATCTTCTCGTCGTTTAGATTTATGTCAACGAAATTATCTTTGGGTCAACAAACGATACGTTATGTAAGGAATTCGAGAAGTCCACGCAAAAAAAGTTCGAGATGAGCTCGATGGGAGAGATGAACTTCTTTCTAGGGTTGCAAGTTCACCAGTCTGCAAATGGAATCTTTATTCACCAGACTAAGTATGTGAACGATGTCTTGAGCCGATTCAAGATATCTACAAGAAAAATCCCTTCAACTCCTCTTCCCGTGGGTCACAATTTATCACCTGGTGAATTGGAGGACACCGTCGATCCTACCCTCTATCGTGCTATGATTGGATCTTTGATGTATCTTACTGCTTCTCGACCTGATATTATGTTTGCAATTTGTTTATGTGCTAGGTACCATGCTAGTCCCCGAGTGACTCACCTGGCAGCGGTCAAGCGTATTTTTCAATATCTGAGGGGCAATCCAGACATCGGGTTATGGTACCCCAAGGACGATAAATTTGAACTTATCACCTTTTCTGACTCAGACTACGGAGGGTGCAAGATTAATTTCAAATCGACTACGGCATGGTGTCAATTCATAAGAAGTCGGCTTGTTTCCTGGCAGTGTAAGAAGAAGATGACGGTCTCCACTTCAACCGTTGAGGCAGAATATGTTGCAGCCTCGAGTTGCTGTTCCCAGGCTTAAAGTTTCTTACTACTCCAATTTTAATTGATAACTTTGCTGCAATTAGCATCACCAAAAATCCCGTACAACACTCTAAAACGAAACATATCAAAATTCGATATCATTTCATACGGGATTGTTTTAAAAAGAAATTAATAGACCTTGAGAAAGTACATACCGATTTTCAAAAAGCCGATCTATTTACCAACGCCTTTGAAAAAACTCGATTTAAATTTTTGCTTGTTTAAATGGATTGAAGACCCTTGCTGAAATCCTAAAACAAGGATAACTATCTTTATTTTCGGTTTAATTTTTCATTTAAATTTTGTTTTGGTTTTGGTTTTTAGGTGGTGAAAAAAATAGAAAATACATAAATATTATAAACGCGTTTAAAAGAGTAAAAAGGGGACGTGAAACTCACTGTTTGCGAAGATAACCAAAAAGATCCGAGAAAAGATGTGCGTCACATAAAATCCTCACTAGTGTTCTAAAAACAAAAACTAGATTTTCTAAGTATTTAAACTACGAGTGAGTCCCTAGACTCGACACATACAACTTATGCATGAGGTGCGTTTCGTGTTTCGTTTGTGAAATAAGTGCGACTCGACAAACACATTGGTGATACGTTACATGTGTGAACAACTACATAAGTTTCAAGTATTAACATTGTACATTACTAGCAATTATCCCACACAAGGGCAATTTGGTCAAAACATAGCAAACATCGATCGGCCATGCAGATTTTCACTCGACAAGATTACTCTTATTAATAAATTCTAAAAAGTCAAATAAATCACCAAAAATCATCACAGAAGCATACATGGCTTAGGTTTCTAAACCTATTTTTATTATATTTTTATCATATAGGGTTTTACCACAAAGATCAAAACATCACAGCAAACACACAGCAATCATTATCATGCGCAACAGAATGTTATTTGTTATTTCCGTTAAATGAAAAATCCAATTAATGCAAGACCAATTGGGTTAGGTTCCAAACTCAATGTATTTTCTCCCAGAAGTTGAACCAACCCATTTTGTCTTGTAGTTTATGAGATATCTTAGTCACAAAACAGCCTAACAGCAGGTCTCCCAAATCAGCCTTGCATAACAGTTTTGTAAAATAATAAAAACAAACTTTTATACGTCCAAAAATTAAAAACTCAGACTTTTCAGAAACTAGGCTCGACCTAGTATACTGTAGAATCAACAATAGCATCAAAACATAACATTAACATCGAGTTACCTTCATCCAAACACGAATTCAATAATCTGTCCAGCATCAGTTTACATCAAAACTCAACAAACAATTAACCTATGAACAATTAACCATGCAAGCAACCCTCTAGACTCATATTCTATCAACAATCAATAGTTTTAACATCTAGGGTTTATATTTATTGTGCTTAATCATGCAATTAAGTCAATGGAATAAACTAAAGAGGATGTAATTTACCTAGCTACCACTTTAATTCTTCAAAAAAGCTTGCAAGGAGATTGTATGTGTGTGTGTGTGTTCACGGCTGCCAAGAGGAGAGGGGGGGGGGGGGGAGGGGACGATCGTATGCAGGGATTAGGGGGTTAGGGTTTGTGTAATAATATGTTTATATTAATAATTATGTTACACTTAGCCCCCTGAACTTCTAGTTAATCAATTTCTAGCATAACCTAGGCTTATGCTTCTTGAATTTAGTGTTATATATGTATATATATAAATATCAAGAAACACATAGATTAACACATAACTATCAATTACTTATCGTTTGTTCACCAACGGTTTGAGTCGACTCGTGTATGTTTTGGTGAAATTCCGAAAGACTACTTGTGTAGTGATTGCCATGCGTCATTTAAAACCTAATTTAAATGTAATGAGATATACGTTACAGTTCGTGTGATCTTAAGTTTGAATTAACGGAGTTCGGAGTAACGGAGTTAACCTGATATTGACGAGTGTCACATTATACTAGCAAACTAGATTGGTATTAGAGCCATTGGTTATAGCGAACTAGAATTGCATGCATACTAGACTATAACCGCAACGACCCATTAGTTATGATCTTACGCACCGCATATAGGTATATAGATATGTTATATATTTAGTTACTCATTTTATTTATCTCTTAACCTCATTCATTCGTACGCGCGTAACCCATACACGACTTATCCTGTAAGGATGTCGACGCCGTCGTCATCATCATCCGACCTGATGTCTCACGCCCCAGGAAAGGAACCACATCTTCCCAACTCATCACCACCCCGAGTAGTCCCGGCACTAGTAGCCCCCGCACCGAAGAGACATCGCCCATCTGGAGACGTGTACGAGGACAACGGTGACGAGAGTTGGTACCCGAGTCTAATCGAGTGGATCGTTTACCGTGAGCAAGTTCCACCGCTACCACTCCCGGGTTCTCTTACATCCTTCAAAACACTACCACCCTTGACACTCCCGATGGAGCACGCTTTCAAAGCCCTCACTTCTTATTCAGAGCGTGAGGTTGAAATTATGCACTCGACTAGAGCAAATGTGAGAGAATTGAAAGAGAATGGAATCGATGCCCGAGAGAGAACTTCCTACCTGACTGAATACATGAAGGAAGATCAAGATGCTCATGTTCAGCAAATGAAGATAGTGACCAAAATGCAATCAGAGACCATAGACTTGCAGGAACAAGTTTGGAGTGCAAGAGGCCTTGCAGCAGCAACTCTAGCTCGTTACGACACTAGAGGCACGAATTGCTCCGAACTCAGTAGGACAGGAGGAGGATCCTGAAGAAGATCCCGAGGAGGAACCCGAAGAAGGCCTAGTGGAAGAGCCGGCTAAGGAGAATGCACACTCAGAGGTTTCCTCAGACGACGACATCTCAGGATGATAACACCTAGATGTCTGGAAGAAACGCTGGTCATGGTCTCGGTAACATTAACATGACTGCAGCAGAACTCCAAGCCTTACTGAATGACCATGCGGCGTCAGCTCTGGCTGCTCATGTTCAAAATCAAGCCGGAGCCTGTACCTTCAAGAATTACCTGGACTGTAAACCCAATTCGTTCAACGGCACTGAGGGAGCCATAGGTTTCCTAGCGTTGAGCCGAGAAGACATAGTCAACTTTTGAGATGTGCAACTGTCCATCAGCCAACAGGGTCAAAATTACTGCTGGAAAATTGCAAGATTCCGCCCTCACCTGGTGGAACTCTAATGTGCAAATTTTTGGATTGGAATTGGCAAATGCAATGAATTGGAAGAATTCAAGAACATGATGCGAGAAGAGTATTGTCCTAGAGAGAAAATCTCGAAGCTGGAGTCAGAATTTTGGGCTTTGAAGATGGTGGGCTCTGTGATTGAAGCCTACACCCCCGGTTCTCATGAACTGGCAGTGATGTGCCCGCGGATGGAAATCCCGCCAAGTAAGAGAATCGAGATGCATATTGATTGTTTAGTACCCCAGATTCAGGGTATCGTGACGTCTTCTAAACCAACCACTATTCAGCAAGCGATCCGAATAGCCCACAGGTTGACGGACCAACCCGCGACAACTCGAGCAATGACAACAGTAACAACAACTCTGGGAATGGAAAGAGGAAGTTTGACAACACCAGGTCCTTATCATCGAACCCCCTCAGTAACAACACCACCGTAAACCCGAACTCGCTCGAAACTTCAATAATCAGGGTTCCAACAATAACAACAACGGTGGCAGACATGGTTCGAGTGGCTATGCTGGAAAGTATCCAAAGTGCAACAAGTGCAACTATCACCATGCTGGCCCATGCGACCATATCAAGTGTCTGCGATGCGGCAAGTTGGGTCATCTGGCTAAGGACTGTAGAGGAGAACTCGCGGTAAAGGGTGCTCCTAAACAGCCTGCAACAACGAAAGGGTGCTTTGAGTGTGGTCAGGCGGGTCAAGAAACGAAGATGGAAACGTGATTAACTCGATTCTTTACCTTGTTTTCTTGCTCCAAAATCTCGGTTTTTAGATGATGAAGTGGAGAGGATTGATGAAGGAGATGGAATGTTTGTGTAAAAAAGATATGGGAGGCTAAGGGAGCACTCCCAATCCGATCGGAACTTGAGGGGGTGGGGTGGGACCCACCTCTTTCAATTCTAGCCACACAATTGGATTTCCGAAATCCGGATAATGTTTTGGATAATCTGGTTCAGTTCGTTTTTCGGTTAAATGTTTAATTCGGCTTAAAACGAGTCTAAAACGGTCGTTTTTCGGCTTAAAAATGAAATTTATATAAAACCGATTTAAAAACTTCAAAAACTTAAACCATGACATTTATTAACTTAAAACATCATATCATTAATTATCGCGCATCTTTTTCGGCTTGATCGATCATCTCTTGCTCGGTTTGGTATTAAAGGTTTCGTTTAATGTACCGACGTACCATTAATCGAAAATTCTTTTTCTGAGCTTTATTCACTTATCCCGAAGCTTTAATACTTCGTAAACATCACTAAATATCATATATCTCGACTATAATTGAACCCTCGATTCGTTCGGGTTTCAATAACTATCGATCGATTGATCGCATATTTAATACGGTGAATTATATATTCACGTACAATCAATACAGTGAACCATGTATTCTCGTATAATTAATATGGTAATTCATGTATCCGACATTAAATATGACATAACTATTGTCTACCGGTTAGGGTATACCGGGTTTCGTCGGAATCGTTACATTCTCCCCCCGTTAAGAAATTTCGTCCTCGAAATTTTACACGCCCACTATCCCCTTTCGAAAGAAAGGTGGGGGTTTTTCCTTCAGAATTCACCCTCGCGTTACCAGGTATAATCTGGTCCTCGCTGTGAATTCCATTTAATCTTAATCAATAAAGCTTGGTATGTCCAAACTGTTTAGTTTTCCCGTCTACTATCTCTACGGAATTATTTATGATATCAGGCATGTCTCCTATGAGTACCTCCATTACTGGTACTTTCGTTGCCTCGACGCTTAGGTACTTTTCAATCCGTATACATGGCAAAGCATCAAGTATAGTACTTAGCCCCTGGAGTACTTTAATCGATAAACTAAATGACCAATCATGGAGATAGTCTCATGAGGTCCAATATATTAAGGAGCTACTTTCGGTTTTGCCAAACCTCATATCACCTCTCTAAGGTGATGCCTTAAAAATACCTTGTCACCCCTTTCCAGCGACAATGGTTTCCTTTGAATGTTGGCATAAATCCTTTGCCAATCTCGAGCTGCTTTCAACTTATCTTAAACATTATAAATCCGATTGGTTGTTTCTTGAATCAATTCAAATCTTATGGCTTGATTGACGCCCATTTTCAATTTAACAATTTGGTGATAATTACTTCACCCATAGAAAGCTTTGAGCTCTCGATGCATCCTTCCCCTCCTTCCAACAATGGAAGTAGGATGACTATTTCGATCTGAGATCATTGAAAATGGTACTCCATGACGAGATACCATTTCACCAACAGGAATTTGGGCAAGAATTCATTGGGGTAATCGTCATGGATTGGAATGAAATGCGAGGATTGGTTAATCGATCCGCGATTACCCAATTTACATCATGCCTTTGATATATCATGGGCATTTGCGTCCCGAAATCCATTGTAATTTATTCCCACTATCATTGGCGAATTTTCTGTCGTTGTGGCGTTCCATAGTGTTTTCGGTGTGCAGCCTTATCTCTTGCATAACTTAAATATTCACCAACATACGTAACCATATCTTTCTCTAAACTCGGCCATTAATAAAATCCTTTCAAATATTCGTATCATCAATAGTCCAATCCAATCCCGGATGTATGGAATATTTCGATCTATGCGCTTCGTCCATGATTAATTCACGAAGGTCATGGATGGTCGGGATCCAACCCAATTTTTTTTTTTGAAATAGAGAATTTCGTCCACGCGCTGTTCAAAATTCTTCTCATTTCCGTAAAGTCCTTCCTTTTCTAAATGTTCCTCTTTCTACGCCTCACGTTGAGCGACTCGAATCAGGTCCGAAAGGTTCGACTGGACTATCATCCCTAGCGCTTCCACTCGCAATGGCTTAACCCGATATTTCCTACTCAAGGCATCGGCTACGACGTTAGCCTTGTCGGGGTGATAACGGATGTCATAGTCATAATCGTTTAACAACTCGACCCATCTTCGTTGCCTCATATTCAGTTCTTTCTGATCAAATATGTGCTGCAAACGTTTATGATCGGTGAAGATGGTGCACTTCGTACCGTAGAGATACTTTCTGATCAAATATCTTTCTGATCAAATGTCTCCAGATTTCAAGTGCGAAGATAACTGCTTCCAGTTCTAAGTCATGAGTGGTGTAATTTTTCTCGTGTACTTTTAACTGTCGGGAAGCATAGGCTATAATCTTATTATTCTGCATCAACACGCATCCTAACCCTCTACGCGATGCGTCACAATACGTGACAAAACCATCGTCTCCATCGGGGAGACTTAAAATCGGTGCTTGGCACAGTTTTAAATGGTTTCTATCTTATTTGGATCTATGTGAAATCCCTGTTGCTTTACAACATGACCAAGGGATTATGCCTTCTTTATTCAAAATCACGTTTTGAAAACTTCGCGTACAACTCCTCTTGCTTTAACACTTCCACAATTTTCCTTAACCGTCGTTCGTGCTCTTCTTTACGTTGCGAATATATCAAAATATCATCAATGAATGCTATGCCAAATTTGTCAAAATAAAGTTTACAGACTCGGTTCATGAGTTCCATGAATGCCGCCTGCGCATTTGTTAGCCCGAACAGCATGAATAAGAATTCATAATGGCCGTAACGAGTCCGAAACGCTGTTGTTGCAACGTCCTCCTCTTGGATTTTTCATTTGGTGATAACTATATCTAAGATCAATTTTCTAAAAATAAATCGCCCCTTGCAGTTGGTTAAACAGATCATTTAATTCGAAGAAGTGAATATCTATTCTTGATCGTCACTTTATTTAATTCTCCCTAATCTATACATATCCTAACACTTCCGTCCTTCATTTCCCAAATAACACTGGTGCACCCTATGGTGACTAACTAGGTCGTATAAAACCTTATCCAATAATTCTTGCATTTCAATTGGTGTAAGTCGGTAAGGTGTTTTAGCAACAGGGCCAGCTTGAGGCATTAAATCGATTCTGAATTCGACCTGTCGGGTTGGCGGTAATCCGGGAAGTCCTTCTGGGAGAACTTGTGGAAATTCGCGTACCACCGGGATATCTTCTATATGTTTTCTTTTAAATCTGAGGCAATCACGTTTGTTAAATACACCACGTCTTCTTGACGTAAATATTTATACCATCTCAAGATGAGATTAGAGTGGTAACATAATACCGTACACTTTTCTCTGTATCTAATCGCTTCATCTTCCGAAAGAGAGCTTCTAATCATCTTCTTTTCATATTTGATTTCAGCTTCATGTTGAGTTAGCCAATCCATGTTAACTATTACATCAACACTTCTTAACTTTACTGGTCGAAGGTCAATAAGGAAAGGTTAATCGTTCCGAATAATAGGACAACTCCGAACAATTTAGTTAACCATTAGGGGTTTACCGTTAGCGATTCTACAGTATAGGGTTCTATATCTTCACTAATCGGTATCTTTCCAAATGATAGGAGGTTAACATGAATTAACTTCTATCGACGACCGTAAAAATATCACTGACGCCTATTGATTTAAAACTACAACATACTTAATACCACCTTTGGATCATGACGTGCTTTATTCGAATTACTCACATAAGTACGGCTCCTTGCTTGATCAGAGGTTGATGCTTGTCATGAGGTTCGTCTTCCAACGACACCTTGGTTCAACTTTGGGCAATTTCTCTTGAAACGTTCTGTACTGCCACATTCATAGCAAGTACAACTGTTTGGCATAATTTGATTTCTTTGGATGGATTGTTATTGAAGCTGTTGGGTTCGGAGTGGTTGTACACGAATGGGTTGGGGTTGCCGGTCCACATGGCTTCAATTGGTTCTACAATTGGGGCATTACGTCCATCTTTACCACACCTGTGGTCTACTATCACTCGACATTCTTCTTCCTGTCGATAACCATATTTTCCACATTTCGGGAAGGACCCTTTATGCGGTTCATGTTTTCACACCAGAACTAGTCTTAGTATAATTCTGGGTTGTAGGGCATACCTACTTATTCACAAGTCTATTTTGCACTATACCTTTATCATTTCTCTTCTTTAACACTCGACGTCTCACCTAACGTCCTTCCATTCCGCTTCCCATAAAGTCAAATATATCAATGCTGGCTTGTGACACAACCCTTCCAAAGGTTGTATATTTTACAGGGTTGACTATACTCCTTATCGATGGAGTTAGTCCCCAATATAGCGCTCACTTCGCTTAGTTTCAGGGGTAATTAGCCATGTTACCAGACATGACCATTCCTTCAAACGATTAGCGTGTTCTAAGTGATCAGCACCCAACATTTCTATCTTCCATAGCTCAGTTTCCAATCTCTGAACTTAATTACTCGAATAAAAGTGCTCTAGCACAAGAATTTTAAATTCCGACCATGTCCTCTGAGTAATAATTTTCTAACTATAATTTTGTACCATCGTGTTCCATCACGATACAACATAATCTACCAACATATCTGTAGCATATTTCACTACACAATGTTCTAGACTTTTACCAATATCCTTAACCATTTCGATCTTTTCTATCCACTTGCTAATCTATTCCTCCCTTTACCATCAGTAAACTATTAATAATTTCCTTAACACAACCAACAAACATATCCTTCATACCAGATCTAATTCATTACGACTACTATTCATGTTTAGTTTATAACTAATACTTGTAGTCATAATAGTATTCGGTGGGACATTATGTAACACCCCGTAACTGCAGCGGAAACGTACACGGGATGCAACAGACACATCTGATATCAACAGCATTGCTTATAAAGAAAACACCACTTCATTAATTTAAACGTATTATATTATTCTGAGTTTCGTTACCATCTAGGCGTTATCACATAAGTTTTACCGATAGTACATTAACATATCTAATGCAAAATATAGATCTTTAAGCTTCCACAAAATAGCACACATCATCAAGCACGTATCACTTATTCCAATTTGGGTGTACCTAGAAAGCATGTAAAGAAAACGGGTCAACTACGAATAGTTGGTGAGTTTCACTAATTTAAATAAACCATGACAAATCATTTTAATAATCATAAATTAATGAAGTAATTATGCTGAGCCTACAAGTGAAAACTCTGTTAACCCAGAAACACATTTAATAACCTCTGGGACACTGTTAACCCAGAAACACATTTAATAACCTCTGGGGACACTGTTAACCCAGAAATACATTCAATAACCTCTGGGACACTGTTAACCCAGAAATACATTTAATAGCCTCTGGGGACACTGTTAACCCAGAAATACATTTAATAACCTTTGGGGACACTGTTAACCCAGAACACTGTTTCGGGCCTTACAATATTAGCAACTCAGACAATTACCATCTTAATACATTACCGTACGATTCCCGTACAATAAACATTATATAATACATTCATTTCCATGCGATCGGCATGTACTTAAACACTTTGATAAAAACATGCTTTCCGCCCCGGGAAAATATTTAAAACAGTTCAATAAAAAGGGGCTCGTGAAACTCACCTTTTTGTGAGCAAAGATGTAATACTGTGCACAGCTACCGGTCTGGATCTGTAATACGATCCCTAAGTCGTTACTACACAATTTCTATTAATATAACTTAAATTCGTGTTAACCGGTACGTCTGGGGACACTGTTAACCCAGTACCGTACACGATCCGGGGACAATGTTAACCCCGAAACACTTCTCAGGACTTAGATTGTGATATCATTTAGAGTTCTTTAGTCAAAATTACCATTAGTTTGTTTTTCTCGTTTTGCGTGCCTAGCACGGTTATTCGTCTTTAAGTTTTCAAAGTGAGTTTGGCCACATAAGACCCGAAAATAGTTGTTATTGATATTTTAATTAAAGTGGTGAAATTAGAGCTCGGTTTAGACACCCCGTTTGGCCGCGGGGCCCGTTTCTGTCTTCAATATACCGGAAACGACTAAATCGGGTAAATTACCCAAATCATCCGAATTATTTTCGGATGATTTATTTTTACTTGATTAACTTAGTTTCATGAAAATAGTCCATTTTTAAAGTTTTTATACACCAGTCAGCTCGCTTAGGCGAACTTTGCCGGTTTACACGTTTTAAGCTTTAAAAGTTTGTTTTTAAGTTCCATTTAGCACAAATAAATATCCGTTTAGTCTCGGATCTTGAAATTTTGCACAATTCAGTTTTTGACAGTAAGGAATTTTATAAAATATTTCCAGATTTAATTTCTATATTTAACATTTATTTATCTATTTTGAAACGTCATTTAAACACCAAATATGTCGAAAATACCAAATGACCTTAGAAAAATCCCAAATTTTTCTGGGATGACCCCTGCCATCCACATAGTCCCCTGTAATTTTTCCAGAACCAAAATCTCATTTTTCATGCCATTTTCACCAAAACCGAGCTAGAAAACCCTAGAACTCATTTTACCGAAAATCTTACTCAGACTTCTCCAATGGACCTGAAATTTTGTGTGTGATTTTTTATGTTATAAAAAGCTTATCTAAATTTTTCCAGAATATTTTCATGATGTTTAGCTATTTTTCACCATTTTTAGCCAAAACCGAGCATTAAATTCACCAAATATTCATCCTTTATCCAAAAATTACCAAAATTTCACAGATCTCATATTTTCATGTGTAGATCATCTCTATGAAATTTCATGACTCAACTCTAAGTCTACCACAATCTGTCCAAATCTTACAAATCATACGAAAAAAACCGAACTACCTTGTGTTTCTAGCTTTAGATCGCAAAGATCTTGCTTTCTAGCCTTTGCTAGCAACTAGATACAACACCTACAAGCACAAAAACACCACACCAAGCAAGTTATACCCACAATCAAGCCATTTCTTTCATGGTTTCGGTTAAGACATCAAAACAAAGATTTTAACCGTAAAAATTCGTTTTTGACTCTTTTAACTCCTTTCTTGGACCAAGATCCCTTGTATAACTTGTATACATCACTTGATCATGCAAGAATCGGTTTCATCTCGGGTTTTCACCCATTTTTCACTTGAAACTTCATTTTCTCAAGATCTTGGAATTAAAAAGCAAGATCAAACCATAATAACATGTTTATACCTTGTGGATCTTCTTAAAAATCAAAGGTTTTTGGTTGAATGTGTAAAGGATGGAGAGAAATGTGGAGTTGTGATTTTAGAAAAAAGAAAATGAAGTGTGTATGTGTGTGATGGGGGACCGATCGGTCCTAGTAGTGGTGTGGGGTGGGGCCCACATCTCTAATCTTGGCCACACATTCGGATTGTGCAATCCGGATAATGTTGTGGATAATCTGGTTCAGTTCGTTTTTCGGTTAAACACTTAATTCGGCTTAAAACGAGGCTAAAACGGTCGTTTTTCGGCTTAAAAATAAAATTTATATAAAACCGATTTAAAAACTTTAAAAACTTAAACCATGACATTTATTGACTCAACACATCATATTGTCGGTCATTGTGCGTCTTTTTCGGCTTGATCGATCTTCTCTTGCTTGGTTTGATGTTAAAGGTTTCGTTTATCGTACCGACTTACCAATAAATCGAAATCCTTTTTCTGTGCTATAATTCACTTATCCCGTAGCCTTAATACTTCGTAAACCTTACTAAACATCATATATTTCGTCTATAATGTAATCCCCGATTCGATCGGGTTTCAATAATCGTTCATCGGTTAATCGTAATTCCAATACGACTAGCTGTACATTCGAGTATAATTCATACTTGTGAATCTTATATACTCGTATAAACACATTATAATTTATATATTCAGTATTAAATAACACATAAATGGTATATTCCGGCTAGGGTATACCTGAATTTGCCGGAATCGTTACATTCTCCCCCCGTTATAAAAATTTCGTCCTCGAAATTTTACGCGTCAACTACTTCCTTTTGAGGAAATAGGTGGGGGTATTTCTTCCGAAATTCGTCCTTTCGTTCCCATGTATATTCTGGGCCTCGTTGCGAGTTCCATCTAACTTTGACCAACGAGATCTTATTGTGTCTAAGTTGCTTGATTTTCCCGTCCACTATTTCTATGGGTTCCTCTACGAAATTAAGCTGATCACTTATTTGGACACCCTCTAAGGGTAACACCGATGTCTCATCCGACAGACACCTTTTCAAGTTCGACACGTGAAACACGTTGTGAAATGCACTTAATTCATCAGGCAGTTTTAATCGGTATGCTACAGGACCGATTTTTGCAGTAATGTCGAATGGTCCAATGTATCTAGGGGCTAACTTCCCCGCCTTTCCAAATCTGACCACTCCTTTCCAAGGTGATACTTTCAAATACACTTTATCACCTTTCTCAAATGATAACGGTTTTCTACGGGTATCGGCATAACTCTTCTGCCGATCCCGTGCGGCCTTCAGATTGTTCTTAATTTCAAGGATTTTGCTGGTCGTTTCTTGGACCAGATCTGATCTAATAACCTGTGTGTCGCCCACTTCAGTCCAGCAGAGTGGTGATCGGCACTTCCGTCCATACATTGCTTCGTAAGGTGCTGCCTTTATACTGCTATGGTAACTGTTATTATAGGAAAATTCAACGAGTGGGAGATGTTGATCCCAATTTCCCTTAAAATCCAGTACGCATGCACGAAGCAAATGCTCCAGTGTTTGGATGGTCCTCTCAGACTGACCGTCGGTCTGAGGGTGGTAAGCTGTGCTTAGATCAATACGCGTTCCCAGCGCTTCTTGTACAGCTTGCCAAAGATTGGAGGTGAAATGGCTATCTCGATCGGAGATGATTGAGATGGGTATCCCATGACGAGACACAATTTCATTTATATAAATCTGCGCAAGTCTTTCGGTGTTATAATTATTTCTAATCGGAATAAAATGTGCCGACTTGGTTAGTCGATCCACGATTACCCAAATTGCATCGTGTCCACGGGACATCTTAGGGAGATGTGTCACAAAATCCATCGTGATTTGCTCCCATTTCCATTCGGGAATTTCCGGATGTTGTAACATCCCCGAGGGTTTCTGGTGCTCCGCCTTAACCCTCGCACACGTCGTACACTTGCCGACGTATGTGGCTATATCCTTTTTCATACCCGGCCACCAGTAGAACTCCTTCACATCCTTGTACATCTTTTCCGATCCCGGATGTATGGAATATTTAGATTTATGCGCTTCGTCCATGATTAATTCTCGGAGGTCATGGAGGGTCGGGATCCGAATCCGATTTTTGAAATAGAGAATTTCGTCCACGCGCTGTTCGAAATTCTTCTCGTTACCTTAAAGTCCCTCTTTTTCCCATTGTTCCTCTTTCAACGCTTCGCGTTGAGCGACTCGAACCAGGTCCGAAAGGTTCGACTGGACTATCATTTCCAGTGCTCGCACTCGCAATGGCTTAACCCGATCCTTCCTACTCAGGGCATCGGCTACGACGTTAGCCTTGCCGGGGTGATAACGGATGTCACAGTCATAGTCGCTTAACAACTCGACCCATCTTCGTTGCCTCATATTCAGTTCTTTCTGATTGAATATGTGTTGCAAACTTTTATGATCGGTGAAGATGGTGCACTTTGTACCGTAGAGATAATGTCTCCAGACTTTAAGTGCGAAGATAACTGCTCCCAGTTCTAAGTCATGAGTAGTGTAATTTTTCTCGTGTATTTTTAACTGTCGAGAAGCATAGGCTATAACCTTATTATTTTGCATCAACACGCAACCTAACCCTCTCCGGGATGCGTCACAATACACGACAAAACCATCGTCTCCGTCGGGGAGACTTAAGATCGGCGCTTGGCACAATCTTTGTTTTAGCGTTTGAATCGCCGTTTCCTGCTCTTCACCCCATTCATACTTTCGATCTTTTTGGGTCAGAAGGGTTTAAGGTTGGGCGATGCTGGAAAAATTCTCTATAAATCGACGATAATATCCAGCTAAGCCTAAGAATTGGCGGATTTCCTTTGACGATTTAGGCGCTTGCCAATTCTTAACTGCTTCAACCTTACTTGGATCAACGTGTATTCCTTGATGGTTTATAACGTGACCAAGGAATTGCACTTCTTGTAACCAAAAGTTACACTTGGAGAATTTTGCATACAACTTCTCCTGATTTAGAAGCTCTAAAATTAATCTTAAGTGTTGTTCGTGCTCTTCTTTACTCTTCGAGTATATCAAAATATCGTCAATAAACACGATGACGAATTAATCGAGGTAGGGTTTACAGACTCGATTCATGAGATCCATGAACACTGCTGGCGCATTTGTTAGCCCGAAAGGCATAACTAAGAACTCGTAATGGCCGTAGCGAGTCCGGAATGCGGTTTTTGGGATATCCTCCTCCTGAATTCTAACCTGATGGTATCCCGATCTAAGATCAATTTTTGAGAAATAGCTCGCACCTTGCAGTTGGTCGAACATGTCATCAATTCGGGGGAGAGGATACCTATTTTTGATTGTCAACTTGTTCAGCTCCCTGTAATCGATGCACATTCTAAGGCTTCCGTCCTTCTTTTTCACGAATAGTACCGGTGCACCCCACGGGGAATAACTAGGACGTATAAATCCTTTATCCAACAATTCTTGCAACTGGTTGGATAATTCTTGCATCTCTGATGGAGCAAGTCGGTAGGGTGTCTTAGCAACAGGGCCAGCTTGAGGTAATAGATCGATTCTGAATTCGACCTGTCGGGTTGGCGGTAATCCAGGAAGTTTTTCTGGGAAGACTTGTGGAAATTCGCGTACCACTGGAATATCATCCACCCGTTTCTCCTCAGAATCAGTGGCCGTCAAGCTTGCTAGATACGCCACGCATCCTTGGCGTATGTATTTTAACACCTTGAGGTGGGATATAAATGGTATCATGGTGCCTGACTTTTCTCCTGGCACTAATATCTCTTCGTCATCCGACACCCGGATCTTGACGATTTTCTTTTCACAGTTTATTTCTACTTTGTTGCGTGCTAACCAATCCATTCCCACTATCACGTCAAAACTACCCAATTCTACCGGTAACAAGTCAATCGGAAGGGATTGATCGTTCAGAATAAAAGGGCAATTCCGAACTATTCGATTAACTATCATGGTTTTACCGTTAGCGACTTCTACGGTATAAGGTTCTATGGTCTCACCAATTGGAAGGTTTGCTATCGACAGGAATTTAACGGAAACAAAACTCCTATCGGCGCCTGTATCAAATAATACAGAAGCGTAATGATCAGAGACGAGGAATGTACCTGTCACTACACTGGGGTCCTGGCGTGCTTCGTTCGCCCCCATCACGAATGCTCGGCCTCTCGCCGGATTGGACGACGATGCCTGACCCGTGGGTTGCCTCCCGTTTCCTCCCTGGTTCAGTTTCGGACAGTGTCTTTTGAAGTGATCCGTGCTGCCGCATTCATAGCAAGCACGGCTGGTGGTCACCATTTGGTTTCCTTGCGGGTTTTGTTGTCGGGCTGGTTGGGTCTTAAATGGCTGCGCACGGATAGGTTGCGGTTGTCGGTTCAGGTTGTTCAGGTTTGTCCTACAACTTGGTGCGTAGTGCCCAATCCTGCCACACCGGTGGCACACCACCTCTTTGCACACGCCACCATGGTGGTAACCGCATTTCCCACACCTAGGAAACGTTCCCTTCTACGGTTCTTGTCTTCCGCCTGAACTAGTCATGGCATAGTTTTGGGCAGTGGGCCTAGCACGTTTATTTTGCTGCTTTTCCTGGATCCTATGGTCATGTGTACCCCGCTTTCCCCCAGCGTATTCTCCTGCCACCTTCAGTGAACCGCTCCTTACAAAATCATATGTGACTATACCAGCCTGCGTCACCGCACCCTCATACGTCTGGTGTCCCCCAGAATTGACTATACTCCTTACAACGGGAGTTAGCCCCCAAATATAACACTCAACCCTCTTCGACTCTGGGGTGACCAGCCATGGCACCAATCGCGACAAGTCATTAAACCGGTTCGTATAACCCAAATGGTCTGCCCCCTGCATCTCCAGGTTCCACAATTCATTTTCTAATTTCTGCAATTCGTTTTTCGGGCAGAAATGCCCCAGTACAAGAGCCTTAAGCTCTGTCCAGGTCATGCGGTTTGTCGCCGCCTGACCCCGGGTCTGCACTATTGTGTTCCACCATGTCAAGGCATGGTCCGTGAATGTGCAGGTGGCGTACTTTACAACACAGTCCTCGGGGCAGTTGCTGATGTTCACAACTGATTCTATTTTCTCGATCCACTTAACCAACCCATTTGGTCCTTCAGACCCGCTAAACTCTAGAGGTTTGGACAACATAAAGTCTTTGATCGAACATCCCCTGGATGCAGGAATCGGTTCAGTACGGTTCGTCTCTACAGTTGGTATAGGGCCATTACTGTCCGTAACGACCACCCTAGACGGTGCGTCATTACTCGGAATCGTGTCATCATTCTGTGGAGGATTAACATTTTGTTCCCCGTCATTATTGGTGGTAGTTTGATTGCTCGGAGGGGTTGGATTGGTCGAATTATTAATGCTGGCGGCGATGCGCGATACTATATCCGGTATCGCCGCCTCCAACTGTTGAGCAATCAAACGGCTCACATCTACTTCCGACATTTGAGCTAATCGTTTTGGTGCCATTCTACACATCATCAGAAAATACATATAATTAATACAAGTTCCAATCATAAAACACAACAAACATTCCATTCATTAACAAACATTAGTACATATTACATCCATGTCAGTTCACATACTTTTCCTGTCATCATTACATAAGTTAAGTTTTCCTACATAGGGCCTATGTCGGCATCATCTCGACATAACCCACAATGGGTCAGTGCTTGAATGATACCCAAAAGTATCTCGACATAACCCACAATGGATTTGAAATGGCAAGCTGCCATGTTGGGATTGAGAAGTAAAAGGTTGTTAAATAGGACTAGGAGGTCACTGGTGTCTGGTCCTAATGAAAGGATTGGGTTCGACAAGTTAAAGGAAATTTGCTACAATTGCCAACAGCCTGGACATTTTACAAGAGAGTGCAATCTGCCAAGAAACTTTCAGATGAATCATTACCAGAATCACAACCAAGAAACCAGCAGAAATATCAACAAAATCAGCCAAGATACAACAACAATCCAAACAACTTCAACAACTACAATCCCAACTTCAACAATTACCAACAGACTCAAATGAACAATCAACAGGATGTGCCCTAAAATCAAAACATTCAGAGAAACAACCAAAACCTTCAAACAGCTCCAACCAACTCAAACAAAACCAACCAAAATCAACCAAGAAATCAGGGAATGTAGTTTTGGTTGCACAAAAAGATGGTGCTTTTGACTGGAGTAACCATGAAGAGGACATATCAAGAGCAAATGTTGCTTTGATGGCTATTGCTAAAAAAAGGCTGGAAAATCATCTCAGGAACAGTCCACTCCACTGAATGTAGTATGGTACATGAATAGGGGATGTTCTAGGCACATGACCTGTGACAAGAGGTCACTTGTCAGTTATGAAGAGAAGTTTGAAGGTCCCGTGGCATTTGGCAGTGATGAGAATGGAGGAAAGATAGTTGGAAAGGGAATTTTGACAAATGGGAAAGTCTCATTTGACAATGTGTTCTATGTTGAGGGACTACAATATAAACTGTTGAGCATATCACAGGTGTGTGATAAGGGTTATAAAGTGGGTTTTAATGACTCACATTGTTTCATTTTAAGAATTGAATTTGTGATCCCACCTGATATGATAATGATGATGGCACCAAGAAATGACAACTTATATGACTTCAACATGAAAGAAGCTATTTCAAGAGGTGGTACATATTTTGTTACCAAAGCCACTGCAAATGAGTCAAAATTATGGCATAGGAAATTGTGTCATATGAATCTAAAGAACATGAACAAACTTGTGAAGTGTGAGTATGTAATTGGTTTACCTACAAGAGAGTTCATATTGGATGATAACTGTATTTCATGCCAAAAAGGAAAACAACACAAGTCTTCTCATAAGACAAAACTCATCAACTCAATTGACTAAGTGCTTGAATTGCTTCACATGGATCTCTTTGGTCCTGTGAGTATCCCAAGCATAGGAAAGAAAAGATATTGTCTAGTGATCATTGATGATTATTCAAGATATACTTGGGTTTATTTTCTAAGTACAAAAGATGAGACTGCAGAGTTGATTAAAGGCTTTGTAACCATGATTGAAATTCAACTGGATAAAAGGGTTAAAGTGATGAGAAGTGACAATGGTACGGAGTTCAAAAATGGAGTAATTGAAGAATTTTGTGCAGAAAAAGGAATACTTCAATAATTCTCAGCTCCTAGAACTCCTGAATAGAATGGTGTTGTAGAGAGAAGAAACATGACACTCATTGAGGCTGCAAGAACCATGTTGGCTGATGATTTTCTGCCTGTGACCTTTTGGGCAAAAGCTATTAGCACAACCTGTTATGTTCAGAACAGGGTACTAATCAAAAAAAGGCACAACAAGACCCCATATGAGATCTTCTTTAATAGAAAACCATATATCAAGTTTCTTAATCCTTTTGGATGCAAATGTTCACTGTTGAACACCGAGGACTATTGAAACAAGTTTCAAGCTAAATCCTTGGATGGCATCTTTGTTGGTTACTCTACTCACTCAAATGCCTACAGGGTATATGTGAAAGACCATTTGAGTGTCATTGAATCATCCGATATAATCTTTAATGAGAATCATTCTAACACAGTTGATGGTGTAGCATTGTTGTTTGATCTTGAAAAATTGATTAACTCATTCAAGAATTATCTTTAAGACTTTGATGATTCATTTTACAAGACCAGTGTCATGGAAGAGAAAAGCAAGAAAACACTGAACTTGGAGAAGTTGTGGAAGAAGGTTGCAAATTAAGAAACTGAATATCCATTTATAAAGGATCCCTCAAGTGAAAATGTTGAACAAGTTCAAGACAATGATCAAGAGAAAAATCTAAGTCCAGAACAAGATCATGCAAATAATCCTCAAGACAATCAAGAAGTGCAGAATGATCAAGTTCAAAATGAGGGAGCCCCAAGCAACCAAACAAGTGAAGAGGAAACAGTTTCAATCACAAGGTTTCAAGATCTGTTTCAAAGATTGAATTTGGGAAACAATGGTGCATCCACCTCTAGACAGAATAATGAAGAAGCACCAGAGTTTCATGATGCTGAAACCTAATTGTTCATTGAGGAACCAGATCTCAATGAATCAAATCTTGACACTAATGTGTCTGCAGATGTGATAATTCAAACACCTTATGTTGAAAAGAATCAACCTTCTGAAAACATCATTGGAAATATACATGAAAGAATTACAAGAAGTCATTCTGAATTTGCAAACATCTGTTGGCACTCCTGCTTTCTATCCCAGATAGAACCAAAGAGTATTGTTCAAGCTCTAACGGAGAACAGCTGGGTAGAAGCAATGCTAGAGGAGCTTGTGGACAGGCCAAGAAACATATATGCAATAGGAACAAAATGGGTTTTCAGAAATAAGAGGGATGAGAGGAGTATAGTGATTAAGAATAAAGCCAGACTTGTTGCACTTGGATGTCTACAAGAAGAAGGGATTGATTTTAAGGAAGTTTTTGCACCTGTTGCAAGACTAGAAGCCATAAGAATTTTTCTTGCTTATGCTGCCTCAAAGAATATCAAGGTATTCCAACTTGATGTCAAATCCACATTCCTAAATGGAAAGATGGAAGAAGAGGTGTATGTAACTCAACCACCAGGTTTTGAGGATCCTATGTATCCTAACAGGGTGTATAAGTTAAACAAAGCCTTGTATGGATTGCATCAAGCTCCTAGAGCATGGTATGATGAGTTGTCAAACCATCTGCATGAAAATGATTTCCAAAGGGGAGCTATTGACAAGACACTTTTCTACCAAAGGAGAGGATCAGATTTGCTGTTGCTACAAGTCTATGTGGATGATATCATCTTTGGTTCAACCAATGAACAAATGTGCATGGAGTTTGAAGAGGTGATGAAATCCAAATATAGTTTAAGCTCTATGGGAGAAATGAACTTCTTTCTTGGACTGCAAGTTCAACAGAAAACTGATGGGATTTTCATCTACCAGACTAAATATGTGTAGGACATTTTGAATAAGTTCAAATGTCATGAATTCAAAACAGCTTCAACTCTTATGGACACAAAAGAAAAGATGACAGTTGATGAAAAGGGGGAGCCTGTGGATGAGCATGAATATAGAGCCAAAATTGGATCCCTGATGTACCTAACTGCTACAAGACCTGTCATTATGTATGTTGTGTGTGTCTGTGCAAGATTCCAGTCAAGTCCAAAAGTTTCTCACATTAATGCAGTCAAGAGAATCTTTAGATATTTGAAAGGAATACCTGACTTGGAGATTTGGTATCCAAAGAACCAGTCTTTTGATTTGATTGCCTACACAGATAGTGATTATTATGGGTGTAACATGAGCAGGAAATCAACCTCAGGTGGATGTCAATTCTTGGGAGACAGGCTAGTGTCATGGCAATGCAAGAAGCAGACCACTGTGTCAATCTCAACAGCAGAAGCTGAATACATTGCTGCATCGCTTGTTGTGCTCAAGTTCTATGGATTCAGAATAAGATGCTGAACTATGGTTTGAATTTTCTGAACACCCCTATTTTTATTGATAATACTGCTGCATATTTTACTGCTAAGAATCCAGTATAACATTCTAAGACTATGCTCATTGAGATCAGACATCACTTCATAAGAGACTGTAGTGAAAAAGGTTTGATTGAGATGAAAAGAGTTGATACAAGTGACAACTTGGCTGACCTATTCACCAAACCACTAGATAGAACAAGGTTTAACTTTCTTCTGAAATCCCTGGGCATGATCAACTGTGATGAAGTCTGATTGAGAATGTATGCTTGACTGTAAAACTTACTATCTATTGAAGTCTTGATGAATGTTGTGTTTGTGTGTTTGATTATGATACATTTTGATGTTGACTGATATGTGCTTATCTGAATATCTGTGTAAATTAGGTGGCATTGATGCTTATGTTTGTTTATCAGTTGACAGATAGGATGTTATGATAAGTAGTTTGAATTGTCTAAATTGTTTAAATGATAATTATCTGATTTCAAGATTAATTCTTTGAATATGTGAGTAATCTGAGCTGATAATGTTTTTAGGATAAATTAGACTATGCAATGATGCGAAGTCTGCTTATTTTTAATGATGCCATTGATGATCATGATTTGAATATGCTATGCTTGTGATTGTGTCAAAATGTGTTTTTGAGTCAAGGTGATATGCATGACTGAAAATAGTTAAGAAACCTTTTTGATCAAAACATCTTTTGAAAATGCAAGAACAAGTTGTTAATGGTGTGGAGACATGATAATAATATTTAGTTCAAAGCTTTGTAGAAGCTTAAAAGAAAATTTTCAATGAAAAGTCTCAAAGAGTTATTTTTGCTAAAAATTATGTCATTTGCTCAAGTTTGAAAGGCATATACTTGTATATATTTGGTCCTGTCATCTGTTATCAGATTGATAGGACATCCATTAACCTAGAAAACTGAAAGCTTTGGGGGCAATTATAACTTATCTTCTATTCTTTCACTTAAAATTATGTCAATAACTCTGTTTTGAAAGGACATATACTCACGTATATGTTTGGTCATGTTAATCACTTATGGTCAAACAGGATAGACATTAACCTGTCAAATAGGAGATATTGGGGTGTCTAAATTTAAAACTGTTTTAATACTGGAAATGATAGTACATTGACTACCTAGCCAATCATATGGATTTAAGAGGACAAAAGGGCACTTAGTACAGTCATTAATATGTATGGTTGCTTTCCTATGATGTGTAAAATCTAAGGTGACATAAACATAAATAAACTGCTATGTCTTATGTGGAGTTACATTGTTGATTTTTGGTCACCAAAAAAGAAGTATCTGATTTATGAATGACAAAGAACAACTGTGAACTACATGTTGGGGCATCAAGATGATTACCAATCAAAACCTCACCCTTGGATATTTTAACAAAAAAAAAACCTTCAAACCAGTTCAGTTTCCTGCTGTGTTCTTTACCCTTGCAACAAAAACCCTAAGGTAACAACAATTTTCCATGAAATTCATGCTTGATTAACATGATTTAAACATAGAAATTAAGTTTTTGATTAGTATTAAAGATGTTTAACCATCCAAAAATCCTAAAATAAAAAAAAATTATGGTTTGATGTTAAACATGTTTACAAAGCAGAACTATACAGATTTTTGGCCAAAAACACGGATTAGAACATGAATATGACGTTTTTACGGTTTAAAACATTGCTTTGAAACCCTAACCGAAACCCTAATTAACAAGGCTGGACTATGGATGATTTATGCTCGGTTTTGTGTTATATTATATGTATATACACTAAATTTATGACTCAAGACTCAGAGAGTCGAAAGAACCACCAAAAACTATCGAAAACCAACATGGTAATTACCGTATTACTCATTTAGGGGCTGTTTGTACTTCGATTGTGACGTGCTTATTATTAGTTTATGAAACTTTTCAGGGAAATTAGGGATCTTATAAGGGATTCCCTGTTCAAATTTGGTAATTATTCAATAAACGGATAATATTTGGCTAATTTATTACCATTTATTTTGGAAAAATAGCTAAACTTTATTAAAAATTATGAAATTTGGTTTGGAACTCATAATTTCTATGGTAGAATTATTGGAAACAATTTAGATCATTTGGAAGTGTCTAAGTATAAGGTATTTATTTGCGTTTTTATCGAGTTTTAAAAGCCGAAAAATGCACAAATGGGTATTTTGGCCAATAAATTAGGTTCTGGGAATTTTACAGGGGTTGTTTTATGGCGTTATGATGACTTTGAAAACTTATCAGATTTTTCGGGAATCGTTTGGTATAAACGGGTTATTTATCGGTTAATTATAACTCATAAAATGAATTTTTATTAATAAATAATTAAGTATGAAAATTCTGAAAATATTTTTACAAAACTCTAGAGATTTTAATTTATTTTTACAAAAATTCTCATTATTTATATATAATTACATAAATAGTTATGATTATTTGAAGATTTAAGTTATATATGTTTTAACAAAACCGACAATTTGGTGTTTAACAAACTGACTGGTATGTCAAAACGTCAAAAGCGGTCAAATATCATACTTTTGGATAAATTTGATAAAAAAAAACTTTTAAAGAGATTTCCGGACAATTCTGGTGGATTGTACGCGTTTTGTACTGTAACATCCTGTTTTCTAGTTTCGATTAACAAAATGAAAATATGAGTTATTAACAGTCGGGCTAGTGTTGGGTTAAATGGATATGGGTTTGGGTTATGAAGGAAAGAGGGAAAGACCATGAGCTTAAGGCAAAGACCCATAATTATATAAGCCTTAATTACCCATTTAATTCATTTTACACATATTCCAAACACCACCAAAACACACACTTAAGCTCTCTCTCTAATTTCTCTCCTTTCTCTAGCCGAGCTAAGATAGAAAACCGATCCCGATCCAAGGTAATGATAATATGATATTGTATGAACTCAAATCCGTTAGATTTAGTCGCGAAACGACAAGACGACACCTCTAAACCGGTAAAGTCACGAGATCCGGGTGGAATCGAGTATAAACCAAACCTAAGATGAGCATAGGGGTCACCCTAGCTCAGATCTGGATCGAACGAGACAAAAAACGGTGAAAAACAAGTGAGATCTCGTTTTTCCGGCGAAGTCGCGGTTTTCCGGCGACGGCGGTGCGGAAGGCGGCGCAGAAAAACCGCGTGCGAGGATAATGAAGATGTTAAAGAATGTCTAACATTCCCTAATTCGTTAACGAAGAGTTTACGAACTAGGGGTAATTCCTTATGTGAATCGTTAGTGAAAGCTTAGTGTTCAAGTTCGTTAAGGAAAAGATAACGAACTAAACCCTATTTCGCTATGACCATTCGTTAAAAGAGATAATGAATTAGAAGGTTCAGTTCGTTACATGGACTGATTCGTTATATCTGTTTATGGATCATGGATCCTTAAAGAAATTGTGAGTCATCCATCCTTCAGCCAGGATCCTTTGGGTGGTATCATCAAGGATCTTTCAACTTCAAGCCTCAAGGATCCCTCTGGCAGAATCAAGGATTCTCGGGAATTCAGCATCAAAGGTCTTCAGAGGTTCATGAAGGATACATCATCCCCATTCAGACCATTGCTTCTAGTGGACCACCTACCGTAGCAGATGCTTCTTATCTGGGATACTTTTTGGGGATGCCGACATTCAATCAACAAAGAGGTAACACATATTATCACATATCCTTAGACACTAATCTTGGTTCCATGCAGGATAAACGTATCAATCAGGCTATGGCTAAGGAGCTTCAGAAGCTTAAGGATATGATATCTAGTGTGCCAGGAGTGGTCCGACCAATCCTGAAATACCAGAAGGGAGCCACAAGCTGTCCAGATTTGCTTTACCAAAATGTGATTCTGAAATCCCAAAACGCTTTCAAACCCCCAATATGAAGGCATACAATTGAACAACCGATCAAGAAGAGCTTGTGGCTCAGTATAGGGAGAGGATGGAGATCAACCCCATTCCTGAAAGTAGAAACACAAATGCACAACCTATACTTAGACATCTCCAAATGATCCCAATTGTTTCCAATCATCCTACCATAGAAATTATGAGTTCCAAGCCAAATTTCATAATTTTTAACAAAGTTTAGCTATTTTTCCAAAATAAACGCTAATAAACGGTAATAAATTCGCCAAATATTCTCCATTTATCGACTAATTACCAAATTTGAACAAGGAATCCCTTATATTATCCCTAATTTCCCTGAAAAGTTTCACAAACTAATAACAAGCACCTCACAATCGAAGTACAAACAGCCCCTAAACGAGTAATACGGTAATTACTTTATTGGTTTTCGATAGGTTTTGGTGGTTCTATCGACTCTCCGAGTCTTGAGTCACAAATTCAGTGTATCTACATATCATATTAGACAAAACCGAGCTTAAATCATCAATAGTCCAGCCTTGTTAATTAGGGTTTCGGTTAGGGTTTCAAAGCAAGGTTTTAAACCGTAAAAACGTCATATTCATGTTCTAAACCGTGTTTTTGATCAAAAATCTGTATAGTTCTTCTTTGTAAACATGTTTAACATCAAAACATGATTTGTTTTTGTTTTTAGGATTTTTGGATGGTTAAACAAGTTTAATACTAATCAAAACCTTAATTTCTATGTTTAAATCATGTTAATCAAGTATGAAATTCATGGAAAATTGATGTTACCTTTAGGGTTTTTGTTGCAAGGGTGAAGAACACAGCAGGAAACTGATCTAGTTTGAAGTTTTTTTTTGTTAAAATATCCAAGGGTGAGGCTTGTTTAACAAGCTTTAACAAAGGGGGGGGGGGAAGTCCACTTTGGCGGCCAGACCAAAATGGGCTCCTGGCCCTCCTCTTCTTGGCCCATTGATTCCTCGTTTTGTGGGCCAAGGTTTGGTCTCAGTCCAAAATTTAGTTGGGGTCCGGTTTTTCGCAAGAAAACTAGTTCGACTGCGAAAACGAGTGTTTTTTAGCCCATTTTTGTAAATTAAGAAAAACATACTGACTCGTTGTAAAAATCCAAAATATTTTCATGAATTTCTTAAAACATCTTATATAAGTGTTCAATAAGTCTTTTTCGTCTTGACAGATACAACAATGCTCGTTTTGATGTTAATGATTGTGTTTAAACTCATAGCGTACCGTTAATCGAAACCTTTTTCGTTTAAATGGTTTTATACGTACTGGGGCCTTAATATCAATATGTTAACTAATATAACATACATATAACTCATATATAACCCCTCGGTATACATACGGGTCATAAGTATCGATCGGTTACTCGTTTAATCGCTACGAATTAACCGATTAATCGTTTACTCGCTACGTAATGAATAAGGTATACCTCGTTTTGTCACGAATATCATAGGATGTTTAACGAATGGACCTTTGTCGTTATGTATTAGATCCATTCGTCATGGAATGTTGACGAATGGGGTATAGCGAATGAGTCATTCTCTATCCCAAATTGATAACATATGTAAGGAAGACGAATGAAGGCCATTCGTTACGGGATGTGTAACGAATGGCATCTCGTCTTCTATATAAGGTTGTTCATGCTTTGTTCATGCCAATTTATACTCTCAATACTTCAATTAATATAGACCATTATTACCTATCATATAACGTATATCACATAACTAGATCCTAGATCTAATCAATATGATGAACTCGTATTGATTAAAGCTCATAATCTGGTGTTCAACAATGTGTAGGATATTTTTTTTGTATTATTCATCACAAGGTAAACTATATGTTAGTTTATGTAGGTATGTTAATTGAAAAAAAAAATATGTATTGAAAAAAAATACATTATGTTGAGTTAAAATAAACTATTTTGAAAAAATCAAATTTTAGTGTATGAATAATTATATTGGAAGAGAAATAAGTTACAAAAATAAATTATTTCTTTATATATTTTATAATCATTTTGTTTTGATTAGTTATGTTAATTGGATAAAGAAATTAAAGGTTTTATTAGTAGTATTAGTTGAATACAGAATGTATTTATTATTGCATTTAAACCATTTTCATTTATTTTGAAACATTTATGATTTCAAATAAACTATTAGCCCATAGTACTTTCTTGCACTTGAAGGGACAAAAAGGACTTTTACAAAAAAAAACCTGAAATTCCTTTCAAATCCCTTTCAATCGCTTTCAAAAAACCTGTAGATGCTTCAATCTTATCGCTTTCTCTACCCTTCGTCACTTTCAAAAACGCTAGCTTCCCGAGGTATCATTGTTCAAAATCTCTCTGTACACCGTCATCTAGGATTTTGTTGTAGTGAAAGAGAGAAAGGTAAGGATGCCAACCAACGGTCCTTTAACACCGTCGGAGTAATCATCAGCATAGTTGTTGATCAAATTAGGGTTCAGAAGTTACTGTATGTGAGGTTTGGCTACTAATTATCACAGTCGGTCATTTGACTATTAGTTGTAGGTAAAAACCCTAAACACGGTTTTTTTAAAAGTGGTGTATCTCATTAGGTTAACCAATTTCATGTATATCTTTTGCAGACCAGTGGTTCGTTATGATCTACTAACGGTAACTTTTTTTCATTTGTGTTTTTTAGTATCACTTAATTTGGTTTTGTTTATCTGATATGTGTTTATGTAGGAGCTAGATGGATACTTTATTGAGCACAAATGTAGATTCTCACATGTCTCAATATGTTTTCCTCCCACTGGTTTTAGCTCTTTATATCAAATTGTCGGTCCCCTCGATTTCAGCTGGATCTTAATTAATCATGTCATAACTCACACAAATTGATGTGTCGACAAGAGAGTTAATGAAGGGTTGCTATATTTAGAAAGCTATCTGTTTGTTAAAGGCGGAATCAATAACAAACATACGGTTGCAATGAATAATCAAAGGTAGAAAGCACACTTAAGATTCACTAAAAAGATTTCCATTTATATAATATTAATCATACAAAAGGATAATCGATTTAGGGTTTTCTAGGAATCCTAAGACAGCCGTCACACAATATTCTCTCAATTAATGCGTCTGTCTTATCCGTATTGTGCCCCCTTTGGCGGCGTGCCCTAAATATTCTATTTATAGGCCTGCCAACCTAGGACAGCTGTCATTCTTTCTAGAAACCCTAAATACATTCATACATATTCAAATTACATATTCAAAATAAACTAAGTGTAAAACAAGTCTTCCGGGTAGGCTTTGCATCAATCTTGTCTTTCCGAGTATGCTCGGCCTTCCTTCATAACTTGGTAACATAGAAGTGTGCTCGGGATCAGTTTCCGGGTAGACTTTATTTAAAGAGTATTTCACTAAGTAAAATACTCACCGAGTAGACTTCAGTCTTCTTGAATTTGCCAGACTTTGCCTGACAACTCCTTACGAGCAACCTTGTTCTTCAATGATCTATTTCAGCTCTTTGCTAGAAAATAACTTATTAGCAAAGTGTACTCGGGAGTTACTGTTCCTTGCTTGAGCTGAACCTTGCTCGATATTAATTAGAGATATTCCTTTAGATTATCAAGCATACTTGGATCATACTTATTAATGAATACCTTGCCCGGTCTTCCAATCACTTGGCTTCTTGGACTTGGTTAACCAAACCCTACTCGGAAGAGTAAAATACTTGGTTCTGAAGAACAGACTTGCTTGATAAAGTGAACCTTGCCCGGATTTACATAAACTAGTGTACCTTACTCGGTAATGCACTAATTTGCAAACCCTGCTCGGATATAAACTTAAGAAGACTACTTGAAGTATACCTTGCTCGGTAGGCAAAATATCGTACTCGGCAAAGTAAAAGCTTGCTCGAGGTCTAAGGTGTGCTCGGATCCATTACTTAGCAAACTCAGAGGAGGTTGAGAAGATTCCAATCTTCCATGTACTTCATTTAGGTCAAATCTTTGACTCAACAATCTCCCCTTTGGTCAATTTCTTGACCCAACAATCTCCCCCTAGATTGGAACACCTCAGCTGACCCAAAACATTTCTATGGTTACTTACACTTAGCAAAAATACACATCAAATCAAAAATCAAAATTACATATTCAACTAACATAAGCAAATTACATAATCAGTAAGTTGTCCGAAGAAATTACAAAACAAAGCCTATTCAAAGATTCTTTAGTTTATCTAGAGATGCTTGTTTAGACATGGAAAATCCAACTTTTCCTGCTCTCTTAAGAATCTTAACAGTTCTGATTGCTTAGCACTTGTAGGCCTTTGCCTTGCATTATAATATGAGAGATGCAGTGCTGCAATCACAGATAATTGCAATATATTGAATTTTCTGAAGTCATTCTTAGAGAAGATCTTCACAATCTCTCCATTTTCCATCATAACATTCAGATGTTCAGTCCTCGAGTCATAGAATACTCCACTTGGCATAACATTGTGGTTAACTGAATGGTTGTTTGGCTTTTTCTGAAATCTCAATAAAGGGTTTATCCATCTTCAAGTGCATCTGCATTGATTTTTCTTGAGTCGTCACAGATATCTTCCTTTTCTTTGTACTGTTTTGTTTTGAGAGCAAGGATGTTGTCTGTTTGCAGAATTTCTCTACTTTGGATTTCCCCTTCATTGTCATCCTTGATAGATCAACCACCCTTTTGGATATTCCATTGTTCTTACCAACTAGAGACTGGGCAGCTCCCTTTTTCATGTATAACTGCTGTCTTTTCATTTTCTTGAAGTTGCTCAAAATCTCTTTTCTTTTCATGACTTTTACATAATCAAAAGAAATTCCATTTTTAACCAAAAATTTTGGTTTACCACCATATTTACTCAAGAATTTTTGAATGTTCATATCTTCTTCCAATTCATTTTTCATTTTGTCTTGAACAGTCTTTTCTTCATTCAAAGCCTTTGAAATCTTGTCGATGACAGTGTCTAGTTTCTCTTTTATCTCTTTCTCTGGTTCGTCTTGCTTAATTAGTTTGAGCAGAGAGACTACCACACCATTTGGAATTTCTTGATCATTCAAGCATTTTTCAATCAGTTCTTGAGGGACTTCTCTCTAATTATTCTTCACTTCATCTCTTAGCTTTCTCTCATCTTCAAACAGCTTCATCAAGTTTTCTTGTTCTTCAAAGTCTTTATCAGACATCATTTGACTCAGAAATTCTCTGTCATAAATTTCTGTCATTCTTTGCACATAGACTCTTTTGGCTTCTGATTCAGATTCATTCATTTCTGAGTCCATTGTATTCTCCTTCTGAGAATTTAAAGTCTGAATTTTATCATCTTCCAGAGCAATTTCTTTTCCTTTTAGTTTCTTGCTTTCCTCAAGTTCTTTCTTTTCATCTTTTGGAATGTTGTCAGTTTCATCATCTGAACTGTTCTTTTTATAAATGGAGAGAAGCTTCAGCGAATTCTCCCCTGATTCAGTGATTTCTCCCCCTGTTTTGGGGCAACTGAGATCTTCTCAACCTCAGACATTAGGGTTTGAACTCGTTGCAATGCTTTCTTCAGATCTTCAGAAAGGTGATGTTTGTAGGAATTGGAATTACTTGGAGTTGGATCCATTACTGATTTTCTGTTACATCAATGAACACACAATTATCAGTTAGATCTCAAAATAAGTATAAAAAAAATATTAAGGTATAAATAATATTTCAATTCAAACCGTTGTCTTGAATGATTTAGAAATTTGCACAAAACACAAATGTAAGTTACTCTTGAAATGTGAAGTTTCAATTTTGACTCGCATATGCAGGTCTTCTTTTAATGAGAGTTAAGACAAATGTAAAGTACATATATGCAATTTTTTCTACCAAAATTGCAGATAAAGTTCTTTTGTTTCTGCCTTTTTCTTTTACATGCCAGGTAAAGTGAAAAATTTGAAAAGTGTTTTGTCTTTTAGCTTATAAATTCCTTATCTATTTAAAAGTGTGTAAAGATAAGGTAAAGTGTGTTTCTTTGAGAGTAAGGATTTGCAGTGGGAGGAGAGAGAGGGAAATAATGTTGAAAAATTTGCCTAACTCCCTCTTTTATACCTTTTGAAAGTGGGTTTTAAATGCTCTTTGTCCTTTTGTGAATTATTAGCTGTCAACCAGTAACATTATCCACTTGATATATTAAACATTTAATTTCATTTAAGTTTATAAGACCTTACTCGAAAGATTAATATATCCAAAGTCTACTCGGTATACTTCCACTTACAAACCTTACCCGGTCAAACTTTGCTTGGAAAATTTTCATTTTGAATATACAAAGTTTGCCCGAATTCTTCTATTTATAAACCTTGCTCGATCAAGTAAATTAATTTAAAGTTAAGACATGATGAAGAAAGCTTACCCGAAATACTAGATTTCTTGAGAAATTAATCACAAGGAAAATAATCAAGTATAATCATCAAATAAACATCCTTACTAAGAATCAATTAAGATCCCCACATAGATTTCTCAATTTCAAATTAAAACTTATCTAGCATAAACCCTAATAAGAATCATAATCAATTGTATCATACTAATTTACATATTCAATCAAGCATACTTGAAAAACATAGTGTGCTAGAGCAATCTTTCTGATGTATAGTATGCCCGAACAACAATCTTATGCAACGTATACCCGAATAACCTTCATATAGTACAAAATGTGCCCGGAAAGGAATTCTAGCAGACAGTGTACTCGGAAAGTAAAGTTTTGAAATTACCAAGTATATTGATGGAACAAAAGTGTACCCGGAATATAAAGTGTGCCCGGAAAACAAAGTTTGCCTGAAATTTCACAGAACATGTTTGGAATGAAATTAAAACACAGAGACATTTAAGTGTGCTATAGTCTAAAATTTCATAGAGCTTGCCCGAAAATCCTATGTTAGCACTAAGCTTGCTAGGATAAACACATTCAATCATCAGGTATGCCCTTGCCCGAGGGATTTCAACATGCCAAACCATACCCGAAAAATGACAAACTTAAATAGTAATATCTAAGCATGCCCGGAAAGATTAACAAACCTTTCCTAACGACATATTCACACAAATCACAAAGCTTACTTGATGTACTTGACTAAGTTCATAAAGTTCGCTTGGAATCACAATCAGCATATAACATGCATAGCATGCCCGAAACAAGAATTTCTTGTTAAAAGCTAGCTATAACAACACATAATCATCTCAAGACTTCAAGCTTTCTCGGGAAATGAGTACAACAGTGTACTCTACCAGGAAAGTGTAAACACTTCAAAGCATGCCCGAAAATCATAAAGTTAGTCAACAATGACTAAGCTTACTCAGAAAGGTTGAAAATTATCAAACCTTACCCGAAACAACATATTCATACATATTCAAACACTTTGTGCCCGGAAAGGTTATAAGGCATCAAACCTTACCCGAACTTACATATTCAACCTATTTTAGGCAAAATGCAACACTTTTTGACTTAAACCACTTTGTCAAAATATATTTTTCTTTTCAGATAGTTTAAGAGCAAATGGTGCATTTAGAGATCAAATTTCAGTTATAATTCTCTTCAAAACAGTTTCTTCCATCTACTGAAAAGATCTCAAGAATGGGATCATATTGACTAAGTAGCTATCTCAATACTTCACTCTCAGCATTATTATGACAACATAGACAGGTTAATAGCAGGTATAAACTTAGCATAAATTTCATCTCTTTGGTGATATGATTTAGGTTCATTTAAAGCATAATGCATTAATGGTTAACACTGTGCTATGATGCCTCATATCTCTTCTCAAAGCTTATTTGGCTTTCCCCAGATCATCCTAATTTGACTCCAACCTCCTGTATTTGGTCAAAAATAGTTTTTTTGTATGACAGAACTTATTGTATTTTTGTATTTTTAGATTCAAACATATATAGAGGTTGAACGTTGGACTTACAGTTAGCAACATGCCTTTCATTCAAGATGAGACAGAATTTGCCAACATCTTTGTAGTTCTTGTTGTAACCCTCTTGTTTAATAAAATATTTAGAACACTTATCAACTTTAGGTTGATTTATTCATTCTTCCCCTTGTTTTTGATATTTTCTCAAATTTTCTAAAAGCATGTTCTTTGTCATATTTAAAGATGTTTCATTTTTGGTTGACCAAATAACAACAGGCTCGTGTATGACTGGGTAATCACTTTTCTGCCATATCATTAGGAGAGATTTATCTTGAGACATGAAAAGACAACTATGCATCTCCACATAAAGATTAGCATATTCATTATGTTTATATCACCTTGGATTTTACATCATCATGGGAAAGCAACCATACATGTTAATGACTATACTAAGGTCTTTTTAGCCAATTAATTCCATATGATCAGCTAAGTAGTCAATGTACTATCATTTCCCAATAAACATAGTTTAATATTCAATCACCCCAATATCTCTTCATTGTCAGGTTAATGGCTATCCTGTATGACCAAAAGTGGCAACATGACCAAACATACATGTGAATATATGTCCTTTCAAAGTCAAAGCTATTGACATAGTTTTAAGTGAAGGAATAAGAAACAAGTCATAATTGCCCCAAATGCATTTAGTTTTCAGGTCAATGGCAATCCTTTGAATCTATAGAGATTTAAGGACCAAACATACACAAGTGCATGTCCTTCCAATTGGGCAAATGACATAGTTTTCAGCAAGAACAACTATTTGAGACTTTAAAAAAATCCTTCTTTTAAGCTTCTTAAATGCTTGAACTGAAGAATTTTATCATATCTCTACACCATTAATTAACTTGCTCATGTTTTGACCAAAATAAAGTATTTATGCAAAATTCATTATAAAATTCATTGAATCACTTAATTTTGACATAAAACACATTTTGACATAAACAGTTGCATCACACAATCAAATCTTAATCATTCTTAACATCATCAAGAAAATAGACTGTACTAATATTCAATGTCTATCCTATCTTAACAACATCAGATGATCAGATAAAGAACATATTCAAGTAACCATAAACATGTGATTACTCATGACATCAGACAAGCATTCAATTTCACCCAAAAAGATTAAACTACTTATCATAACATTAGATCAGTTAACTGGACAGTCAAGAAGTATCATCAATTTCAAAAAAATTGCACAGATATTTACTTAAGCACCTATCAGTTAACTTCATACCAGTGACATACTCAAAACATATTCAATCAACATTCAGTTGAAACATATTCAAAACATATTTAATCAACATTCAGTTGAAACATATTCAAAACATATTCAATCAACATTCAGTTGAAACATATTCAATCAACATTCAGTTAAAACATATTCAAAACATATTCAATCAACATTCATAAGGTGTAACCTCTGTCAAAATAATCAGTTAGCACAGAGAGACACACAACCAGGCACACATCCTTAATCAGATTTCATCATAGTTGATCATTCCCAGGGCTTTCAGAAGAATGTTGAACCTGGTTCTATCAAGTGGTTTGGTGAATAGGTCAGCCAAATTGTCACTTGTATCAACCCTTTGCATTTCAATCAAACCTTTTTCACTGCAGTCTCTGATGAAATGATGTCTGATTTCAATGTGCTTAGTTTTGGAATGTTGAACTGGATTTTTAACAGTAAAATATGCAGCATTATTGTCAATAAGAATAGGGGTGTTCAAGAAATTCAAACCATAGTCCGGCATCTGATTTTAAATCCATAGAACTTGTGCACAGCAGGCAGATGCAGCAACATATTCAGCTTTTGCAGTAGAGATTGAAATAGTAGTCTGCTTTTTACATTGCCATGACACTAGCCTTTCACCCAAAAATTGACATCCTCCTAAGGTCGACTTTATGCTCATATTGCAGCCATCATAGTCACTGTCTGTATATGCAATCAGATCAAAAGCTTGGTTCTTTGGATACCAAATCCCTATGTCTGGTCTTCTATTCAAATATCTGAATATTCTTTTAACAACATTCATGTGGGAGACTTTTGGACATGATTGGAATCTTGCACACACACATACAGCAAACATGATATCTGGTCTTGTTGCAGTCAAATACATCAGAGATCCAATTTTGGCTCTATATTCATGTTCATCTATAGGCTCCCCCTTTTCATCTGACAGATGAACTTGTACTCATGACAGTTGAACTTGTTCAAGATGTCCTGCACATATTTGCTTTGATGAATGAAAATCCCCTCAGCCTTCTGTTGAACTTGCAATCCTAGAAAGAAGTTCATTTCTCCCATAGAACTCATGTTGTATTTGGACTTCATTACCCCTTCAAACTCCATACACATTTGTTCATTTGTAGAACCAAAGATGATGTCATCCACATACACTTGTACTAGAAGCAAGTCTGATCCCTTTCTTTTGTAGAATAGTGTCTTGTCAATGGCTCCTCTTTTGAAACCATTTTCAAGAAGATGATTTGACAGCTCATCATACCATGCTCTAGGAGCCTGATGCAATCCATAAAGGGCTTTGTTTAACTTATACACCCTGTTTGGATACATTGGATCCTCAAAACCTGGAGGTTGAGCAACATACACCTCTTCATCAATCTTTCCATTTAGAAATGCAGACTTAACATCAAGCTGGAACACTTTAATGTTCTTTGAGGCAGCATATGCAAGAAAAATTCTGATAGCTTCAAGTCTTGCAACTAGTGCAAAACTTCCTCAAAGTATATTCCTTCTTCTTGAAGACATCCCAGTGCTACAAGTCTAGCTTTATTCTTAATCACTAAACCCCTTTCATCCCTTTGTTTCTGAACACCCATTTGGTTCCAATTGCATATCTGTCAAATGGCTTATCAACAAGATCCCACACATGCAGATCTCTAAATTGTGCCAATTCCTCTTGCATTTCTTCCACCCAACTATTATCTTTTAATGCTTGTGCTATGTTCTTTGGTTCTATTTGGGATAGAAAACAAGAGTAAAGACAAATGTTTGCAATTTCAGAATGACTTCTTGTAACTCTTTCATGCAAATCACCAATGATGTTTTCAGAAGGATGATTCTTTTCCACATAAGGAGTTTGAACAATCATATCTGTAGACACAGTTGTGTCAAGATTTGACTTATTGAGTTTTGGTTCTTCAATGATCAAATCAGTCTCTGCATCATGAAATTCTGGTGCTTCATCATTTTGTTTTCTTGAAGTAGATGCACCATTGTTTCCAATATTTAATCTTTGAAATAGATCTTGAAATCTTGTTGTAGATGCAGCTTCTTCTTCACTTGCTTGGTTGCTTGTGTCACCCTCATTCTGAACTTGATCATTTTGTGCATCTTGATTGTCTTGATTGTTCTCAGTATGATCATTTTCAACACTGTGAGTGTTTTCTTGATGTGGTTCACCAATATCACATGAGGAGTTCTTCACAAAAGTATATTCCTTTTCCTTTTCAGCAACTTTCTTCCATAATTCTTCCAAGTCCAATGACTTCTTCTTTTTCTCTTCAATTTCACTGGTCTTGTAGAAAGATTCATTAAAGTCTTCATGATAAATCTTGAAAGACCTTATTAACTTCTCATGATCAAACAGCCATGCTGCACCCTCAACTGTATTGAATTGATTCTCATTAAAAATGATGTCAGAAGATTCTATAACACTCAAGTGATCTTTTACATAGACTCTGTATGCTTTTGAGTGTGTAGAATATCCAACAAAGAAACAATCCAGGGACTTTGTTTGAAACTTGTTCAAATAGTCTCTTGTGTTCAGTAGGAAACATTTGCATCCAAAGGGCTTGAAAAACTTAATGTAAGGCTTTCTGTTGTGAAATATTTCATATGGAGTTTTGTTAAGCCTTTTGTTAAAAAGTACCCTGTTCTGAACATAGCAGGCTGTATTTATAGCTTCAGCCCAAAGAGTGACAGGCAGATTAGCATCTGCTAACATGGTTCTTGCAGCTTCAATAAGTGTTCTGTTTCTTCTTTCTGCTACACCATTTTGTTCAGGAGTTCTAGGAGTTGAGAATTGTTGTTGTATTCCTTTTGCTTCACAGAATTCTTGCATAACTCCATTCTTGAACTCAGTGCCATTGTCACTTCTCATCATCTTGACTGTCTTATTCAACTTGTTCTCAATCATTGTTACACAACCTTTAATCAACTCTGCAGTCTCATCCTTGGTACTTAGGAAATAAACCCAAGTGTATCTTGAATAGTCATCAATGATCACCAGACAATATCTTTTCTTCCCAATACCTGGTACACTCACTGGACCAAAGAGATCCATGTGAAGTAATTCAAGTACTTGATCAATTGAGTTGATCAGTTTTGACTTATGAGTAGATTTGTGTTGTTTTCCCTTTCGACATGAATTAAAATGATCTTCCAACTTGAATTCTCTTGTAGGTAAACCTATGACATGCTCACCTTTGACAAGTCTATTCATGTTCTTCAAGTTCACATGACAAAGTTTCCTATGCCACAATTTTGACTCATTTTCAGTGGCTTTGGAAACAAAACATGCACCTCCTCTTGAAATAGCTTCTTTCATATTCAATTCATACAAGTTACCATTTCTTGGTGCCATCATCATAATCATTTTTTTGGGTTTTAACAAGATTATCAAAGTGATAAAATCCCTATTTTACCAAAAACGCAGCGGATATAAAAGTTTTAAATCTTGTTAATACGATATGTATAAAACCAATTTTAAACATGCAAAACCCAAACCCGGATCCAAATACGAATTACACACTATCAAATACATACATGTCACTATAAGTCCATGCATGTTACTACTACCTTTCAATATGACAAAACCTGGTGAAAGAGATGATGATTGAAAGGTAAGAACTTGAATATGGAAGCTCCTCAAGCTAGCATACCCCAAGCTTCAACAACACACCACTTCTAGCTAGGATTTGCACTTGAAATTTTCTTCTTCTTTTCTTATGTTGGATGAAAATACCCAAGAGAGGAAGAGAGAAAAGTTTACTTGGAAATTATGTGTGTTATGAAAGAATGAAAGAGAAAGACTTGGTTTTATTCAAAGGCATCTTTCTCTCCACCAATAATAACCATTGCATGTCTCCACTCACCTTGCATGTCTCCACTCAAACATATAATAATATTACATTTGAAAGAGTATTATTCCTTTTCCATTTTTTTATAAAGTTTTATATATATAAGTCAAAGCATAATAGTCGATGAATATGAAGACCCAATATGTATCTCAGGTCGGAGGATACTATGAAGTTCACCTTTACTCAATTTACTTATGATCACAAATCCCAAGGATCCCATGTAGTAAAATTGATGGCGGGTCAGTCCAATATTTATCCCATAAATATCTATGAACCTTGGCAGCAACCCTTTGCTATATTCATACCTCATGAATATCTACCAATCCAAGTTCATAATAGTTTTACTTTCACATTTGTTCCCACGACTATGAACGACTACGGACGTTTAGAATAATACAAATTATTCACGGATTTAAACATACTAAAATGGAACATAACTTAAGAACATGACCATATGATTGAGTTAAAATAAAATTGTTCCAATATCCAAATACAAATTTTGATCAAATCCAATCACTAGAATATCGAAGTCCTAAGGCGCAAGTATGACTCTCAGCTTTGGCCTTTCAAGGAGTTTCGTGAGTGGGTCCGCAATGTTTTGATCAGTGTGAACTTTGCGAATACATATCTTTCCTTTTTCAACTTCATCCCTTATGTAGTTGAATCTCCGCTCAATGTGCCTCGTCTTTTGATGAGTACGAGGTTCTTTGATTTGAGCAATCGCACCCTCGTTGTCACAAAAGATCTCTAGAGGGTCCTGAATGGTACGAACCACTCCTAGATCGGCAATGAACTTTCTAATCCATGCAGCTTCTTGAGCTGCCAGGGAGGCGGCGATGTATTCAGATTCAGTGGTGGATAAGGCTACCACATCTTGTTTTGCACTCTTCCATGAGACAGCACCACCATTGAGAACGAAAACATATCCCGATTGTGATCGAGAATCATCTCGATCAGTTTGGAAACTCGCATCAGTGTAACCCTTTACAACGAGTTCCTCCTCACCAGAACCATATATTAGAAACATATACTTAGTCCTTCTAAGGTATTTCAATATGCTCTTAACAGCCATCCAATGGCTAGTTCTCGGATTTTGTTGGTATCGACTTGTCATGCTCAAGGCGCATGACACATCCGGTCTAGTGCAAATCATGGCATACATGATGGATCCTATAGCAGATGCATATGGGATACCACTCATTTTGTCTTGCTCATCCTTTGAGCTTGGACATTGAGAAGCACTCAACATCATTCCTCTTTGAATAGGTACCAAACCTTTCTTAGAGTTTTCCATCTTGAACCTTTTCAAGATCTTGTCTATGTATGCACTTTGATTCAAACCTATCAACCGCCTTGATCTATCCCTATAGATCCTTATTCCCAGAATATAGGCGGCTTCACCAAGATCCTTAATGGAAAAACAGCTTCCAAGCCAGGCTTTTACACCTTCCAAGGTTGGAATGTCATTTCCAAACAGTAATATGTCATCGACATATAATACCAGAAAGGTTATGATGCTCCCACTAGCTTTCTTATACACACAAGCTTCATCAGCGTTTTTGATTAATCCAAATTTCTTAACTTCATCATCAAAACGGTGATTCCAACTTCTAGATGCTTGTTTCAATCCATAGATTGATTTCTTCAACTTGCATACTTTGTTAGGATGTTGTGGATCGACAAACCTTCAGGCTGAACCATATAAACATCTTCATTAAGATGCCCATTTAGAAAAGCAGTTTTGACATCCATTTGCCATATCTCATAGTCATAATATGCGGCTATGGCAAACAATATCCTAATAAACTTTAGCATCGCTACGGGCGAGAAAGTTTCATCATAATCAACCCCTTGAGTTTGAGTGAAACCCTTTGCTACAAGTCTAGCTTTATAAGTATCCAAGTTTCCATGCATATCAGTTTTCTTCTTGAAAACCCACTTACTTCCAACGAGTTTGGAATTTAGAGGTGGAGCAACCACGTCCCATACTTGATTGTCATGCATGGATTGCATCTCAACATTCATGGATTCTAGCCATTTGTCACAATCAGATTGCGACATTGCATCTCGGTATGTGGTGGGTTCATCCGAATCTACCACGTAGCATCCATCCATGAAAAATCCATATCTCTCAGGTGGGGTGCTAACTCTACCAGATTTGCGAATGTTTTGTGTGTTTTGATCAACCATTTGATCATCCTCAACAACCTCTTGTCGATTGCTAGCGTCAACCAAACATGTATCGGCTTGTAGTTCTCGATCCTCTTCGAGTTCTACAGTTCTATCAGTTCCTTCCATAAGGAACCTTCTTTCCAAGAACTTAGCCTTTCGAGCTATAAACACTTTATGCTCGCGTGGATTGTAGAAATAATATCCCATCGAATCCGTGGGATATCCTACAAATATACACTTAGTGGATCGACATTCAAGTTTTTCAGGGGTGTAGATTTTAACATAAGCCTCACAACCCCATACCTTTAAATATGAAAATTTTGGAGCCTTTCCATGCCATATTTCAAAAGGTGTCCTATCCACTTTCTTGGTTGGTGCCAGATTTAAAATACGGGCAGCAGAGATCACAGCGAAACCCCAAAATGATAGAGGTAATGAGCTTCTAGCCATCAAGGATCGAACCATGTCCAATAAAGTTCGATTCCTCCTCTCGGACACACCATTATGTTGTGGTGTTCCAGGTGGAGTAAGTTGTGAGACAATCCCACAACTCCTAAGATGTTCTAGAAACACATCATTGAGGTATTCACCTCCTTTATCAGAACGTAGTACTTTGATTGTTTTGTTGAGTTGATTTTGTACTTCATTTTGGAAGACTTTGAACATTTCAAAGGCCTCATTTTTGTGTCTTAACAAGAACACATACCCATAGCGACTATAATCATCGGTAAAGGTAATGTAGTATCTTTCACCATTTCTTGTCATTGTCCTAAAAGGTCCACATATATCCGAATGTATGATACCTAATAAGTTTTTCGCCCTCTCATTTGTTCCATTAAAGGGCTCTTTGGTCGTCTTTCCCAATAAACAAGATTCACATTCATCAAATGAATCAACATTTGATTTCAAAAGACCATTCTTTCGAAGTGTATGAATACGATTCTTGTTTATGTGACCAAGACGACAATGCCAAAGAAAAGTATTACTCAAATCCATTTTGAGTCTTTTGGTGTTAGCTTGGTACAACGAGTTATCAATGTATGAGTCATCATGAATTAATTCATAAATGCCATTGAACGGCATCGCTTTAAAATAAAAAACATTGTCCATGAAAACATAAATACCATTATCAAAAAACTTAAAGTCATAACCAGATTGTCTTAATACAAAAACAGAGATAATATTCCTAGTCAAACTAGGAGAATATAAAATGTTTTTCAAAATAATTTCCAAACCATTTGGAAGTTTTAAAACATAATCTCCTCGGGCTTGCAAGTCAACCTTTGCTCCATTGCCCATGAAAAGACTTATATCTTCTTTCTTCACTTCATTTCTTCTTTTGAACCCCTGCAATGAATTGCATATATGAGTTCCACATTCGGTATCCAATACCCATGTGTTAGAAGAAATAATATTAAGATCAATGTGAATCATGAAAGTTGTACCTGAGGTTTGCCCCGCATCCCTCTTAGCTTTCAACTCCTAGAGATAGGTCGGACAGTTTCTCATCCAATGACCTATCTCACCACTACCAAAGCACGGATCCTCAGCGCTAACCTTTAGCTTCTTTGGTTTTGGTTCCGCCTTTGCCTTTCCCTTGAACCCCTTCTTGACTTGCCCCTTGCCAACGGCAACCCTTGCCATTGGTTCCGGGTGATGCCTTTTTTTTGAGCCACCCTCATTGATCGCAAGAACGGGTAAAACCTTTTTACCCATGCCGGCTTCGGCTGTCTTAAGCATTGCGTAAAGCTCACCAATGCTTTTGTCCCATCCGTTCATGTTGTAGTTCATGACGAATGTCTCAAACCTTTTAGTTAAGCCATTTAGGATCAAATCCGTGGCTATCTCTTTTGAGACGGAACAGTTAAGCCGTTCAAGCCGATCAATGTGGCTCTTCATCTTAAGTACATAAGATGAAACAGATTGGGTCTCTTCCATATGACATGCATGAAGCGCTCGAACCGTTTCGAATCGCTCAACCCGAGCTTGAGTAAGGAACATTTCCTTAAGCTGGGTAATCATGTCATACGCCCCATGATTCTCGAAATCCTTTTGGATCTCGGGAATCATTGTTCCCAACATGAGGCAAGAAACTTGCATCGAATCCTCGGTGTATTTTAACCAATTCGCATAGGCATCTAAATCGTCAACGTTTGGTTCATCGGGAATAGGATCATCTAAAATATAAGACCTCTTTTCTTGCATGAGAAAAATTCTCAAGTTTCGATACCAATCCATGAAGTTGTTATAGTTTAGACGATCTTTATCCAAAATGGATCATAGTGATAAGTTATGCACGGGTGGGATAATAGCGTTTGGTGCGTTATTTGCAGCCATCTAAAAGAAATTTTAACAAAGTTCAAATTAGTATTTTCGATATTAATAAAATTTTAATCTTTAATACCCTTTAATGTCTCCAAGACAATTATTGATTAAAATCTAGAACCCAACGTTTCATTCAAATAATAGTTAGGTGACCTTTATCCTACTATTCAAATTAACAAGGTAGTCAACGTTTGACGATTGCAACCCTTTGCAACTTCTAGTTTTATGGGATCGGTTAAACATCATATGTTTAGTTGGTATGTTTAATCCCATCAACACCTTTGAACGCCATGTTAAGGTGATCCTAATGCCAAAAGTACTTGTAAAATCACCTTAAGATCACAAGTTTTCTTAAAAGTGCTTAGGTGATCCTAACTCACTTTCAAGTCTACAAGTGACTTAAGTGTCGTATAAAAAGATGGTGTTTAACTTGTTTTAAAAGAGATTTAAGTTTTCTAAATTCTAGATTGGAAAACTATTTATTATACCTTTCATTTGCATGCATTCAAATGTATGGTACTTAGTTGAAAAACCCATTTTCAAAGTTCCTATTAATAAAACCCATTTTATTATGAAATCATAAGTTATTAATAAAACCAATTTTTTATTACCTAACGATTTCTAAGGAACCAATTTTATGCTAGTTGATTTTAAGCAAACCATATTGCAAATAATACAAACATAAGTAAATCAACCATGCAAGCATAAAATATACACAACCACAAGTTCATAACCATAGCCTCCTAATGTTGACCACACTTGTTGACCGAAGACAAGTGTGTCAAAAAGTCTCTCCTAAGGGACCCAAAAGAACATGCACTTGTGTCGGTGAACTCCCACTTGATTCCGCATCCATATGCTCCAAGTGTTTACCCCGGTGTTGTGGTCTCCATCATTTTATTTGGGCTTCCATCCATGCATCTTCTTTTACAAAATATATCCTAATACATTTTTCTAGTAAAAGAAATACATCTAATCTACTTATTATTACAAACCAAATGAATGAATAAATAGATTACAAACCCAAATAAATATTACAACCAAATCGAATGAACAAACAACCAACACAATCATTCAACCAAACACAAGGCCATGGCTAGGTTATGAACATCTATTACACATCCAAATATGCAATAATACAAGACCAAAATGGTTCCCCTTTTTGCCTCAAAACTTTCGGCCAAAGCTTAAGCAAACCGAAAGTTTCGGGTTTTGTCCAAACAAACTAAACAATTATCCAAATGACTTGGTTTTCAAGATTACCACATGCATGTAAAGTATAACCTTGAAAAACCATGGGGTAACCAAAACCCCAAAAAGTTTTGGCCAAATGGTGAAACCCACCATAAACCAGAAAAATTTTGGGTCTAATGAAGCATGCATTCGTATAAGCGGCTCTTGATGCCATTGTTGGGTTTTAACAAGATTATCAAAGTGATAAAATCCCTATTTTACCAAAAACGCAGCGGATATAAAAGTTTTAAATCTTGTTAATACGATATGTATAAAACCAATTTTAAACATGCAAAACCCAAACCCGGATCCAAATACGAATTATACACTATCAAATACATACATGTCACTATAAGTCCATGCATGTTACTACTACCTTTCAATATGACAAAACCGGGTGAAAGAGATGATGATTGAAAGGTAAGAACTTGAATATGGAAGCTCCTCAAGCTAGCATACCCCAAGCTTCAACAACACACCACTTCTAGCTAGGATTTGCACTTGAAATTTTCTTCTTCTTTTCTTATGTTGGATGAAAATACCCAAGAGAGGAAGAGAGAAAAGTTTACTTCGAAATTATGTGTGTTATGAAAGAATGAAAGAGAAAGACTTGGTTTTATTCAAAGGCATCTTTCTCTCCACCAATAATAACCATTGCATGTCTCCACTCAAACATATAATAATATTACATTTGAAAGAGTATTATTCCTTTTCCATTTTTTTATAAAGTTTTATATATATATATATATTTATAAGTTTATAACTTAAAAAACTTATTATATGTTAACATACATGCTTGGTTATTGTTATTCACATATTGTTATTCAACCAACTTAAATAACACTATGTAATGTTCTCTCATAAAACATAAATCATCCATATGATTTGTTTATTACACAAGTACATTTTATTTAGAAACCTCTTTCCAATTAACTCAAGTGTTAATATTCATTTGTTATGATCACATCATATGTAAACGAATATTATCGATGTTTGTCTAGCATGTTATTGGGTATGACCCGACTTGGATCATAACGTACTAGCCACATCAATTATAATATGTCTCTTGGGCAGACCGAGTCCAACACATTTCAGGTGGAATTACAAACTCAGGTTTTAAAATGAAACAGTGTGAATCAACAAAACTGACTTTGTAACCCTTATCACACATTTGTGATATACTCAGTAGATTGTACTGAAGACCTTCAACATGAAATACATTATCAAATGAGACTTTCCCATTTGTTAAGATTCCTTTTCCAACAATCTTTCCACCATTCTCATCACTCCCAAAAGCTATTGGACCTTCATACTTCTCTTCATAATTGACAAGAGATCTCTTGTCACAAGTCATGTGCCTAGAACAACCACTATCCATATACCATATGTCATTTAGAGGAGTGGACTGTTCCTGAGATGATGATCCTTTTATTATGGCCATGAATGCCACATTTGCTTTCCTGATATCATCTGCAATGTCCTCTTCATGATTGCTCCAATCAAAATTTCCTTCATGTTGTGTAGTCACTGCCACATTTCCTTGATTTCTGATCTGATTTTGATTTGCTGGAACAGTGTTGTTTGGAACATTTTGAGCTGCTTGAAGGTTTTGATTGTTGTTCATATGAAAACCTTGAGTCTGTTGCATACTTTGTTGTTGATTATTCATTTGAGGATGAAAGTTGTTGAAGTTGGGGTTGTAATTGTTGTTGGGATTGAAGTTGTTAAAGTTGTTCATTTGACTGTTGTTGTTGTTGAATCTTGGCTGATTTTGTTGGTAATTCTGCTGACCTCTTGGTTATTGATATTGATGCTGACCTCCTGGTTGTTGATTCTGGAATTGATTCATTTGAAAGTTTCTTGGTTGATTGCATTCTCTTGAAAAATGACCAGGTTGCTGACAATTGTAGCATATTGCTTTTGACTTGTCAAATCCAATCCTGTCATTAGGACCAGAAACTAGAGACCTACCAATTATGTTATACAGCCTTTTACTTCTCAAACCTAACATGGCAGCTTGCCACTTCAAATCCATGTCTTCCAAGTCATCTGCATCAATTTGTTCTAAATCATCTTGTACCACACTTGTGTGAATTATATTCTTTGCAACAAATGCATTATATGACTCAGTAAACATAGACAACAAAGCTTGTGTTTCATTGCTTTGACCATGTAATGTGCAAGTATTAGGAACATTTCCACTTGGCTTGGAGGCAGAATCAGTATCATCAATCAGTTGCACATTGAACCTCTGCTGATTTCCTTGATTACTTGTGCTACCTCCAATGAAAGATTTTGGAGTAACAACATTATGTTCAGCTGGTTCTTCAATAATGGGAATTTGCTATTGATTCTTGGTAGACAGATTTCCCATGGGTGCAATCAATGCATTTGAAACATTGAAGCAGGGTCTATCTTCCTTAATCATCTCATTCTCTATCATTTCAAGTTCTGCAGCCTGAAGAAAGCATACCACATCATCCAATTTCAATTCATTGAAATTTTGTTTCTGAAGGATGAACTTGCAAGCAGTATACCATTATTTTGGCATTGAGTTGAGTAACTTTGTATTCAAATCAAAGTCAGTCATTACATAATCAGTTGTCCTCAACTCATTCACAATACTTAGAAAACGTTCTAGTATTGATTTCAACCTTTCTCCATCCTTATACTTGAATCTTTCCAACTGTTGCTTCAATCTTTGCTTCTTTATGTTCTTTAGTTTAGTATTCCCTTCATACATTTCAAGGATAGCATAATACATTTGTTTGGCATTTGTGTGATGAGCCACCTTGGTCAGAATCTCCCAAGACAAACCTAGCTTAATCATAGCTAAGGCTTTGTCATCCACCTTTCTCATTTTTTCTCTTACAGCAGCAGTTGCAGTAGCATTTGCACCTGCTTCAAAGAGTACTTTCCATTTGATAAAGTTTTCTTGTCTATACAACCTTGGTATCTTGTTAGTAGACACCTCTTGTTCCTCACATCCAGACATTTTGAGAAATTAAAAATCAGTTTCTTTAAAAAAATTTCAAAATAATCAGATATGAAAACAGAATGCTCAGATCTGATGTGCCTGATGTGATTAGAACAAGATTTAGATAAAAAGATTAGAACTTTAATTGAAATAAGGAAGAAAAAAACACCGGTAGATTGTAGATCTGGAAGAAAAATGAAAAAACAGGGCTGCTGACGTCACAAATTAATGGAACAGAGGTCTGCTTACGTCATTCTTCTTCAAATCTTCAATCAGCAACAATCTTTCCAAAATAGCAGTAATCAGCTCTGATACCACTTGTCGGTCCCCTCGATTTCAGTTGGATCTTAATTAATCATGTCATAACTCACACAGATTGATGTGTCGACAAGAGAGTTAATGACGGGTTGCTATATTTAGAAAGATATCAGTTTGTTAAAGGCGGAATCAATAACAAACATATGGTTGCAATGAATAACCAAAGGTAGAAAGCACACTTAAGATTCACTCAAAAGATTTCCATTTATATAATATTAATCATACAAAAGGATAATCGATTTAGGGTTTTCTAGGAATCCTAAGACAGCCGTCACACAATATTCTCTAAATTAATGTGTCTGTCTTATCCGTATTGTGCCCCCTTTGGCGGCGTGCCCTAAATATTCTATTTATAGGCCTGCCAACCTAGGACAGCTTTCATTCCTTCTAGAAACCCTAAATACAGTCATAGATATTCAAATTACGTATTCAAAATAAACTAAGTGTAAAACAAGTCTTCCGGGTAGGCTTTGCATCAATCTTGTCTTTCCGAGTATGCTCGGCCATCCTTCATAACTTGGTAACATAGAAGTGTGCTCGGGATCAGTTTCCGGGTAGACTTTACTTAAAGAGTATTTCACTACGTAAAATACTCACCGAGTAGACTTCAGTCTTCTTGAGTTTGCCAGACTTTTCCTGACAACTCCTTACGAGAAACCTTGTTCTTCAATGATCCATTTCAGCTCTTTGATAGAAAATAACTTATTAGCAAAGTGTACTCGGGAGTTAATGTTCCTTGCTTGAGCTGAACCTTGCTCGATATTAATTAGAGATATTCCTTTAGATTATCAAGCATACTTGGATCATACTTATTAATGAATACCTTGCCCGGTCTTCCAATCACTTGGCTTCTTGGACTTGGTTAACCAAACCCTACTCGGAAGAGTAAAATACTTGGTTCTGAAGAACAGACTTGCTTGATAAAGTGAACCTTGCCCGGATTTACATAAACTAATGTACCTAACTCGGAAATGCACTAATTTGCAAACCCTGCTCGGATATCCACTTAAGAATACTACTTGATGTAAACCTTGCTCAGTAGGCAAAATATCGTACTCGGCTAGGTAAAAGCTTGCTCGGAGGTCTAAGGTGTGCTCGGATCCATTACTTAGCAAATTCAAAGGAGGTTGAGAAGATTCCAATCTTCCTTGTACTTCATTTAGGTCAAATCTTTGACTCAACAATCTCCCCTTAGGTCAATTTCTTGACCCAACACAAATTTATTACGATATTTCACCTTTGTATCTCCGATTAATCTATTTAGTTTAATTTCCGGGTTTTGATACTTTAGGACGATGCATGACTCGGTACCTTCGATTAATCAAGATTGTGGTTAGCTTCTCTTAAATTTTTTGTATTCTACAAAATTTCTTATTTCAGTTAGATTATGCTAAATTTGGTTATTTGACACATACTCCATTATTAAACACAGTTGGAGGTTTGTACAAGCACATTATGTAACAACTCTAGTTTTTTTTCCCAATTTATATTACGCCCGACCCGTTTTTGTTTGGGAAATTTTATCAATAATAAAAAATATGACGTTTATCGAGTTATTTTGATTTTTATTTTTAATTGTTTATTATGGTTATTTATCTAATATAAATTTACTTTAAAAATATACATTTTTAACCCAAAGATATGTCAGGCCTCTCGATTTCAGCTGGATCTTACTTAATCAAGTCATAACTCACACAGATTAATGTGCCGACAAGAAAGTTAATAACGGGTTGCTATATTTAGAAAGATATCCGTTTGTTAAAGGCGGAATCAATAAAAAACGTAAGGTTACTATGAATAATCAAAGGTTGAAAGCACACACAGGATTCACTCAAAAGATTTCCATCTATATAATTTTTATCATACAAAGTGGATAATCGATTTAGGGTTTTAGGAATCCTAGGACAGCCGTCACACGATATATTCTATCTCAATAAATGTGTCTGTCTATCCTTATTATGCCCCCTTGACGGCGTGCCCTAAACATTCTATTTATAGGCCTGCCAACCTAGGAAGCTGTCATTCCTTCTAGAAACCCTAAATACAATCATACATATTCAAAATAAACTAAGTGTAAAACAAGTCTTCTGGGTAGGCTTTTCATAAATCTTCATTTTCTGAGTACGCTGTGTACTTTGCCATCCTTCAGGACTTGGTAACATAGAAGTTTACTCGAAATCAGTTTCCGGGTAAAATTTACTTGAAGAGTATTTTACCAAGTAAAATACTCACCGGGTAGACTTCAGTCTTCTTAGCTTTGTCAAACTTTGCCCGACAAATCCTTACGAGCAACCTTGTTCTTCAATGATCCATTTCAGCTCTTTGCTATAAAATAACTTATTAGCAAAGTGTACTCGGGAGTATTGTTCCTTGCTTGAGCTGAACCTTGCCCGATATTACTTAGAGATATTACTTTAGATCATCAACCATACTTGTACCATACTTATTAATGAATACCTTGCCCGGTCTTCCAATCACTTGGCTTCTTGGACTTGGTTAACCAAACCCTACTCGGAAGAGTAAAATACTTGGTTCTGAAGAACAGACTTGCTTGATAAAGTGAACCTTGCCCGGATTTACATAAACTAGTGTACCTAACTCGGAAATGCACTAATTTGCAAACCCTGCTCGGATATCCACTTAAGAATACTACTTGATGTAAACCTTGCTCAGTAGGCAAAATATCGTACTCGGCTAGGTAAAAGCTTGCTCGGAGGTCTAAGGTGTGCTCGGATCCATTACTTAGCAAATTCAAAGGAGGTTGAGAAGATTCCAATCTTCCTTGTACTTCATTTAGGTCAAATCTTTGACTCAACAATCTCCCCTTATGTCAATTTCTTGACCCAACACAAATTTATTACGATATTTCACCTTTGTATCTCCGATTAATCTATTTAGTTTAATTTCCGGGTTTTGATACTTTAGGACGATGCATGACTCGGTACCTTCGATTAACCAAGATTGTGGTTAGCTTCTCTTTAATTTTTTGTATTCTACAAAATTTCTTATTTCAGTTAGATTATGCTAAATTTGGTTATTTGACACATACTCCATTGTTAAACACATTTGGAGGTTTGTACAAGCACATTATGTAACAACTCTAGTTTTTTTTCCCAATTTATATTACGCCCGACCCGTTTTTGTTTGGGAAATTTTATCAATAATAAAAAATATGACGTTTATCGAGTTATTTTGATTTTTATTTTTAATTGTTTATTATGGTTATTTATCTAATATAAATTTACTTTAAAAATATACATTTTTAACCCAAAGATATGTCAGGCCTCTCGATTTCAGCTGGATCTTACTTAATCAAGTCATAACTCACACTGATTAATGTGCCGACAAGAAAGTTAATGACGGGTTGCTATATTTAGAAAGATATCCGTTTGTTAAAGGCGGAATCAATAAAAAACATACGGTTACTATGAATAATCAAAGGTTGAAAGCACACACAGGATTCACTCAAAAGATTTCCATCTATATAATTTTTATCATACAAAGTGGATAATCGATTTAGAGTTTTAGGAATCCTAGGACAGCCGTCACACGATATATTCTATCTCAATAAATGTGTCTGTCTATCCTTATTATGCCCCCTTGGCGGCGTGCCCTAAACATTCTATTTATAGGCCTGCCAACCTAGGAAGCTGTCATTCCTTCTAGAAACCCTAAATACAATCATACATATTCAAAATAAACTAAGTGTAAAACAAGTCTTCCGGGTAGGCTTTTCATAAATCTTCATTTTCTGAGTACGCTGTGTACTTTGCCATCCTTCAGGACTTGGTAACATAGAAGTTTACTCGAAATCAGTTTCCGGGTAAAATTTACTTGAAGAGTATTTTACCAAGTAAAATACTCACCGGGTAGACTTCAGTCTTCTTGGCTTTGTCAAACTTTGCCCGACAAATCCTTACGAGCAACCTTGTTCTTCAATGATCCATTTCAGCTCTTTGCTATAAAATAACTTATTAGCAAAGTGTACTCGGGAGTATTGTTCCTTGCTTGAGCTGAACCTTGCCCGATATTACTTAGAGATATTCCTTTAGATCATCAACCATACTTGTACCATACTTATTAATGAATACCTTGCCCGGTCTTCCAATCACTTGGCTTCTTGGACTTGGTTAACCAAACCCTACTCGGAAGAGTAAAATACTTGGTTCTGAAGAACAGACTTGCTTGATAAAGTGAACCTTGCCCGGATTTACATAAACTAGTGTACCTAACTCGGTAATGCACTAATTTGCAAACCCTGCTCGGATATCCACTTAAGAATACTACTTGATGTAAACCTTGCTCAGTAGGCAAAATATCGTACTCGGCTAGGTAAAAGCTTGCTCGGAGGTCTAAGGTGTGCTCGGATCCATTACTTTGCAAATTCAAAGGAGGTTGAGAAGATTCCAATCTTCCTTGTACTTCATTTAGGTCAAATCTTTGACTCAACAATCTCCCCTTAGGTCAATTTCTTGACCCAACACAAATTTATTACGATATTTCACCTTTGTATCTCCGATTAATCTATTTAGTTTAATTTCCGGGTTTTGATACTTTAGGACGATGCATGACACGGTACCTTCGATTAATCAAGATTGTGGTTAGCTTCTCTTAAATTTTTTGTATTCTACAAAATTTCTTATTTCAGTTAGATTATGCTAAATTTGGTTATTTGACACATACTCCATTGTTAAACACAGTTGGAGGTTTTTACAAGCACATTATGTAACAACTCTAGTTTTTTTTCCCAATTTATATTACGCCCGACCCGTTTTTGTTTGGGAAATTTTATCAATAATAAAAAATATGACGTTTATCGAGTTATTTTGATTTTTATTTTTAATTGTTTATTATGGTTATTTATCTAATATAAATTTACTTTAAAAATATACATTTTTAACCCAAAGATATGTCAGGCCTCTCGATTTCAGCTAGATCTTACTTAATCAAGTCATAACTCACACTGATTAATGTGCCGACAAGAAAGTTAATGACGGGTTGCTATATTTAGAAAGATATCCGTTTGTTAAAGGCGGAATCAATAAAAAACATACGGTTACTATGAATAATCAAAGGTTGAAAGCACACACAGGATTCACTCAAAAGATTTCCATCTATATAATTTTTATCATACAAAGTGGATAATCGATTTAGGGTTTTAGGAATCCTAGGACAGCCGTCACACGATATATTCTATCTCAATAAATGTGTCTGTCTATCCTTATTATGCCCCCTTGGCGGCGTGCCCTAAACATTCTATTTATAGGCCTGCCAACCTAGGAAGCTGTCATTCCTTCTAGAAACCCTAAATACAATCATACATATTCAAAATAAACTAAGTGTAAAACAAGTCTTCCGGGTAGGCTTTTCATAAATATTCATTTTCTGAGTACGCTGTGTACTTTGCCATCCTTCAGGACTTGGTAACATAGAAGTTTACTCGAAATCAGTTTCCGGGTAAAATTTACTTGAAGAGTATTTTACCAAGTAAAATACTCACCGGGTAGACTTCAGTCTTCTTGGCTTTGTCAAACTTTGCCCGACAAATCCTTACGAGCAACCTTGTTCTTCAATGATCCATTCAGCTCTTTGCTATAAAATAACTTATTAGCAAAGTGTACTCGGGAGTATTGTTCCTTGCTTGAGCTGAACCTTGCCCGATATTACTTAGAGATATTCCTTTAGATCATCAACCATACTTGTACCATACTTATTAATGAATACCTTGCCCGGTCTTCCAATCACTTGGCTTCTTGGACTTGGTTAACCAAACCTTACTCGGAAGAGTAATATACTTGGCTCTGAAGAACATACTTGCTTGATTAAGTGAACCTTGCTCGGATTTACATAAACTAGTGTACCTTGCCCGGCAATGCACTAATTTTCAAACCCTGCTCGGATATCCACTAAAGAAGACCTCTTGAAGTAAACGTTGCCCGATAGACAAAATATCATACCCGGCTAAGTAAAACCTTGCTCGGATGTCTAAGTTGTGCCCGGATCCATACTTAGTGAATTCTGAGGAGGTTGAGAAGATTCCAATCTTCCATATACTTCATTCTGGTCAAATCTTTGACTCAAAAATCTCCCATTAGGTCAATTGTTTGACTCAACAATCTCCCCCTAGATTGGAACACCACAGCTGACCCAAAACATTTCTATTGCTACTTACACTTAGCAAAAATACACATCAAATCAAAAATCAAAATTACATATTGAAATAACATAAGCAAATTACATAATCAGAAAGTTGTCTGAAGACATTACAAAACAAAGCATATTCTATTGATCTTGTCTCTTTCTTGCATTATGAATGGCTTGTCTTCGATTGATTATCTCTGAAGCAGCTTTCATTTTGAAGATATTAAGGGCTTGGTAGTGAATGTGACTTTCTGGTATAGCCAAATCCCTTATATCCATCAAGTCTTCATTGTGTAGGCATGTCAAGTCTTCATCTTTCTTAATGATCCCCAGTATTTTTCCATCAGAGTTTCTCAGTACAAAATGATCATCATCTTCTTTGTATTCAATTTCAGTTATAATGCCATTCTTCTATACTGTGTAGTTGGGGCGTCTCATTCTTCTTCCCATACTTATACAAGTATTCATATTGGACAATGGATTCTCATCTCTGAAAGTCATCTGAAAGTCTCTCTCAGCTATGTCCATTCTTTTTAGCTTTGCAGTCCTTCTTGACCTGTGAGTTTGGGTTGTTCTCCAATTTCTCTTTTCTTTTAGGAACTTGAACCCTTTGTTAGCTTCTTCCCACAAAAATTTCGACAGATCATTCATCTTTCTACCTGCCAATCTGCTTCTGTTTCCGTAATCATACAATCTGAGAGTGGCCATCCTTCTCAATTGTTCTTCATTGAATTCATGGAAGTCACTTCTCACAACAATTTCTCCGAATTGTCTACTCTCCATAATCACCTTTTGTCACACCCTCAAAATCCACTAACGGAGTTTTACCGTCAGAGGGTGTGAACTAACAGGATCGGAATCATTAGTTATAATCAAACATCATATTCAAAGTTTTTAAACCACAAATATTAAAGTTTAATGAATGCGGAAGCGTAAATCATAAGCCAAGTGTTGCGTCACGCAGGACGACTTAAAACCAAATTAATAAAAGTGTTCAAAACGATAGTGTTCAATGAAATGCATGTCCCTATACCGCGCGCCCCCCTCGGCTACCTGAGAATAACATATTAAAAGTGTCAACACAGGGTTGGTGAGTTCACATATATAAATAAAGGAAAACGTTTACCTTTAAGTGTTTGCGTTTGCGTTACCAGATAATGGTAAGTCAATTATATATCAATAGGTAGCTAGCCTATAAAACAAGTATTACTAAGTGTTCGACACCGAAGCTGACTGTTTAACATATGCCATGCCACCATGTCAACCACGACCATGGTAATGTGTTAGCCAAGATTACACCCACTCGACCTACAGTCGAGTTTAGAGTTGGGTGGGGTTTGTCAAACCCAGTAGTACTACTCAACAGTGACTAGCTATTATACAAATACTAAACGGTTCGATGTTATGAAGGACTTTAGTTTGTTCGTTTTCCACTTAGCCTTACAAGTGATATATAACTAATAACAAAATCTAAAGCGTTTGGAGTATGTTATCTCCCCCAAGTAAAAAGCGTTTAAAAGAGTAAAAGGGGAACGTGAAACTCACTGTTTGCGAAGAATTCAAAAACAAATCCGAGAGATGCGCGTCAAAGAAAATCCTCACTAGTGCTCTAAAACAAAAATGAGATTCTCTAAGTATTTAAACTACTATTGAGTCTCTAGACTCGGCACATAATACCTATGCATGAGATACGTTTCGTCTTTCGTTTGTGAATTATGTGTGACTCGACAAACACATTGGTGACACGTTACATGTGTATACAACTACTTAAGCATCAAATACTAACATTGTAAATTACTAGTAAATTATCTCCCCACAAGGGCAATTTAGTCAAAACATGGCAATTATCTATTAACAAACACGTTTCATGTATTTTCACATAGTTCAGCAGCTAGTTTTATCAAGACAGATTTCTACTTGAAAGATTACTCTATTCAACAGATCATAACATATCAATTAATTCACCAAAAATCGTCACAAAAGCATACATGAGTTAGTTTCCAGAACTATTTTTATTGTATTTTTATTCCACATAGTTTTCTCACAAATACCAAAACATTACAGTAAACTCACAGCAGTCAAAATCATGCGCAACAAAAGGATATTTGCTATTCCCGTTAAATGGTAAATTCAATTAATGCAATACCAATTGGGATATATTCTTAACTCAATATGTTAACTTCAGAAGTGGAACTAACCCATTTGGTCTAGTAGTTTATGAGATATGATTATTTCAAAACATCCTAACAGAAGATCTCACAATTCAGACTTGCACTTCAGTTTTGTAAAATAATAAAAGTTAACTTTCACACGTCCAAAAATTACAAACTTGGACTTTTTAGAAATTAGACTCAACCTAGTACACTGTATGTTAATAATTTCGACCAATTACAACATTAACATTTAGTTACAGTTGTCTAAACATAAATTTAACAATCTGTCCAGTACCAGTTTACATCAAAACTCAACATAACAACAATCTATGAATCATAATCCATGCATATAACACTCTAGACACAAGATTAACCAACCATGCATATCAATTTCACATTACACACATAGTTAGGGTTTTTCTTGAAAGTTTAAAATCAAAGAACAAGTGATTAACAAGCAACAATAACACAACTAGTTATCAATTTCATTAGCAATTCATCATCAAGCATATAATCAAACCCTAACTCATCTTAATCATCAATTTTCGAGAATTAGGGTTTTGATTAACCCATTCAATACCAAAATTTAACACATAGAATGCATAGAGGAGTTGTTAATTACCTACTAGCACCTTAATTCTTCAACAAAACTTGAAAAGGGTTGTATGTATGTGTGTGTGATGTGACGGCAGCCAAGGGGGGAAGAGAGGGAGAGAGCCGATCAGTTCTTGGGAGGGGGAGGGAGTGTAGGGTTTTGTTAATTATTGTAATAATAATATGTTACACAATGGTCCCTCTACTTTTAGTTATTAATTTTCTAGTGTAAACAATTAGTTCTTGCTTCTTGTGTTTTGCATTACACATAACATATCAAGTAACATATATGTTAACACATAATTATCACGTATTTGTTATTTTGATGTTTGTCGTTTGTTCACCAATGGTTTGAGTCGACTCGTGTGCGTTTCGGTGCAATCCCGAAAGACTACATGTGTAGTGATTGTCAAGCGTTTTTTAAAACCCTAGTTTAAATGTAATGAGATGTGCGTTATAGATCCAGTGATCTTAAGTTTGAATTGACGGAGATTGGATTAACGGAGTTAACCTGAAATTGGCGAGTGTCACACCTTTAATGCACTAGTAACAGAATCAAAGTACAGTTCTCTTGGTAGATCCACATAAGATTGTGGTCTTATTCTTTGTTGTGCTGAACTGCTTGATTCACCTCTTCCTCCTTGATCTCTTCCTCCTCTTGGAAATCTTCTTGAAATAGGAGGCCTGAAGGTAATGGACTTCTTTGGTTTGCTAGGCCTCAAGTTAAAGACATTAATGTATATAGCCTTAACCATCTCTGTTGGTAGATTGGCAAGTTCAACAACATTGTGTCCTGCTGCTTTAAGTTCTTTTAACATTTTATCCCATGTTGAAAGAATTTTCGTTGACGAGTGTCACATTATTCCCATGTTGAAAGAATTTTCGTCCCGAAAATTTGAGTCAAGTCGCGATGGGTGTCTGAAAAAGCAAGAAAATTTTTCAGTTTGTCATATCATCCCCTAGTAGAAAGAAATTTCGTCCCGAAATTTAATTCATACCCTTGGTGATTTCTGACGGTTTTATGGCTTTCGCGGTTTTCGGTGTTTGGTCAACCCTTCAAAAAGGTGAGGATACTTTTTCATCATTTGGTCCTCGTGTTCCCACATGAACTCTGGTCCACGTCTCGAGTTCCAACGAACCTTAACGATTGGAATTTTGCTGTACTTGAGTGTTTTGGTTTCCCAATCCAAAACTTCGACTGGTTCTTCGTTGAAGCGTAGCTTTTCATCAACTTGCAACTAGCCCAGAGGAACTGCTTGGGTTTCGTTGGAAAGGCATTTCTTCAAATTGGATACATGGAATACATTGTGTACGCTACTGAGTTCCGTTGGTAAATCCAGTCGGTATGCTACCGGACCAATGCGCTCAGTTATCCGGTAGGGGCCAACGTATCATGGATTGAGTTTGTTTCGCCTTCCGAAGCGAACTACACCTTTCCAAGGTGAGACTTTGAGTAAAACTCGGTCATTCACTTGAAATTAAATAGGCTTTCGGCGCTTGTCGGCGTAACTCTTTTGGCGATCTCGTGCTACTGCCATGCGGTTTCGGATTTGAACAATCTTTTCAGAGGTTTCAAGTACTAATTCTGGACCAGTGATTTGGCTATCACCAACCTCTGCCCAGCAGAGAGGTGATCGACACTTTCGTCCATACAACGCTTCAAACGGCGCTGCTTTAATGCTTGAGTGGTAGCTTTTATTATACGAAAACTCTACCAAAGGCAAGTGAGGTGCCCAACTTTTTCCGAAATCCAACACGCATGCACGCAACATGTCCTCCAAGATCTGAATGGTGCGCTCACTTTGCCCATCCGTCTTAGGATGGTATGCTGTGCTCATATCAAGGTGGGTGCCTAGTGCACTCTGTAGTGACTTCCAGAAGTGCGAAGTGAAACGGGAATCTCGATCAGATATGATGGAGACAGGTACTCTGTGTCTAGACACTACTTCTTTCATATAGATGCGAGTCAGTCTTTCCATTTAGTCAACCGGTCAACGATCACCCAGATGGTATTTCATCCCGTCGGTGCTTTGTGTAATCCCGTGATGAAATCCATGGAAATGTGTTCCCATTTCCACGTTGGAAGTTCCGGTTGCTGTAGCAGAACAGATGGTTTATGATATTCCACTTTGACTCTTGCACAAGTCAAGCATTTTCTCAAGTAGGTGGCAATGTCTGCTTTCATGTTTGGCCACCAGTAAAGTGCCTATAGGTCATGGTACATTTTATCCGAGCCAGGGTGGATGGAATATCGGGTTCTCAACTCTCCGTATCGACGAACCCAAATCCGGTTTTCGAAATATCGGACCCCGTACTATTTGGTTTCAAGTTGCTTGTTCATGCCTCGCATGAGTTCTGATGGGAGATTATCGTCTTTCAAGGCTTCGAGTTGAGCATGACGAATATGATCGGGTAAGTTGGCGTGAATTGTGAGTTGTAATGCTCGCACTCTTCTAGGTTTATCGGTTTCTTTTCTGCTGAGAGAATCGGCCACTACATTGGCCTTGCCAGGGTGGTACTTGATGGCAAAGTCATAATCCTTAAGTAGCTTGACCCAACGACGTTGTCGCATGTTCAGCTCCTTCTGATCGTAGATATGCTGGAGACTCTTGTGGTCGGTGTAAATGGTAAACTTGGTACCGTATAAGTAATGCCTCCATATCTTAAGAGCAAACACCACAGCTCTGAGTTCTAGGTCATGGGTCGTGTAGTTCATCTCATGGATCCGTAGTTGTTGAGATGCATAAGCTATAACCTTCTCGAGTTGCATCAACACGCAACCGAGACCCTGTATCGATGCTTCACAATGCACCTCAAAATTCTCTGTTCCCTCGGGGAGGGCTAGGATAGGGGCGCTACAGAGTTTGGTTTTTAACTGTTGGAAGGCGGATTCTTATGCGTCACCCCAATTGTACTTAGTACCCTTATGTGTCAATACGGTGAGTGGTTGAGCAATCTTAGAAAATCCCTCAATAAAACGCCGGTAGTAGCCGGCCAGTCCTAGGAATTGTCGCACCTCAGTCGGAGTCTTAGGTGCTTCCCTGTTTTTGATAGCCTCTACCTTGCCGGGATCGACATGGATTCCATTCTCATTGATCACATGTCCTAAGAAGTGAACCTCGCGAAGCCAAAATTCGCATTTTGAGAGTTTAGTGTACAGTTGTTCCTTCTTCAGCAATTCTAAGATCAACCTCAGGTGTTCTTCGTGGTCGGTCTTGTTCTTGGAGTAGACGAGGATATCATCAATAAAAATAATCACAAACTTTTCGAGGTACGCCTTGCATATTCTGTTCATGAGATCCATGAATACGGCTGGTGCGTTGGTTAAGCCAAAAGGCATAACTGAAAACTCGTAGTGACCGTACCGAGTTCGGAAAGCCATCTTTGAAATGTCTTCTTCACGCACTCTTAATTGATGGTAACCAGATCTCAGATCGATCTTCGAGTAGTAACTCGATCCTTGCAGCTGGTCGAAGAGATCATCAATACGTGGTAAGGGATAACGGTTCTTAACCGTCACCTTGTTCAGTTCTCGGTAGTCGATGCACATGCGAAAAGTCCCGTCCTTCTTTCGAACAAATAAGACAGGAGCTCCCCATGGTGATAAGCTGGGTCGGATAAAACCTTTATCCAACAAATCTTGTAATTGAGTGGACAACTCTTGAAGCTCCGCCGGTGCGAGCCGATACGGGGCTCGTGCTATGGGTGCTGCACCGGGGACCAATTCGATTTGGATATCGACTTGTCGAATGGGTGGGAGTCCAGGCAAATCCTCCGGGAAGACTTCCGGAAAATCTCGCACAATCGGTATATCTGCGATTCGCTTCTCCTCCGCGGGTTTCTCGGCAACATGTGCTAAAATTGCTGGAAGAACCTTTCGTAAATATTTCTGCGCCTTCATGAGGGTGATGATGCTGGTGGTCATGCCGCTCTTCTCGCCCTAGATCGAAATGATTTCGCCGGAAGGGGTAGTGATGTGGACTATCTTGTCGTGACATATAATCTCCGCTCGGTTCTCGGATAGCCAGTCCATGCAGACAACGACATCGAAACTACCAAGTGTAAAAGGTATGAGGTCGATATCAAAAGTATGACCCGACAGTTTCAACTTACATCCCGCTAGTACATGAGTTGTTTCTAGGCTCTGCCCCTTGGACCCTGCTAGGGGTTGCCGCCCCTAGACCCCGCTGCCAGGGGCGCTGTCCCCGGACCCCCGTTCGTTGAGGGTAATAACTAAGACTAGAAAGACGATATAAGTAGTGATAGTTAATTGATACGTGTAATTGTTATACAGTTAGCCGTGCCCAACTGAAGAAAGGAATAACTATTAACGGTGAACGTAACCGACTTCAGGTGAGTTTCTAGCCCCACTTCCTTGTTATGTTTTCAGGGTTGTGTGCATACTCGATGTGATAGTTAATACACTTACCTTAAGTGGTAAGTGTATGCCTTGTATGATTTATGTATGATGATTGCTTGATAGTGCATGAACGATCTTCGGATATTGCATGTACCGTCAGGTGGTAGTGAAAGATATGATTGATAAGTATGATGTAAGATATGATGTATGTATGAATATATGATTTATGCATAATGTATGTATGTTATGTTGATGGTACGTGAACGCTCTTTGGAGATTGGACGTATTGTCAAGGAAAGTATGTATGAACAGGTACGGTACAGTTGCATGAAACAAAGGGATCAGACACTAATAATATCTGTGATGATAGGGACCAGACCCTAATAATATCTGTGATGGTAGGGACCAGACCCTAACAATATCTGTGATGGCAGGGACCAGATCTAATAATATCTGTGATGTTGGGGACCATACCCCTTTATAATATCTGTGATGTTAGGGACCAGACCCTTATAATATCTGTAAGGTTATAGAGCGGAAGGCTCTTTAAATAGGATGGATAGTTATGTATGAAAAGTAAGCATGAATAATGTACACCCCTTCGGGCACGTGTGCAAGTATGTGAACAGATTGTATGATTGTATGATTTACTAGAACTCACTCAGCGTAGCTGACTTTTAGTATGCACGCAGGTGAGTAGAATGAGGCAACTTGCTTGAGGGGAAGCACATGGCATGGAATTGAAGACACTGGCATCTAAATGAAGTGTTATGTTTTGATAATTTAAAGACAATGTTTTATGTTTAAATAATTTGAATGCCCGTTAAGACATCAAAGTATGATTTTGTAATATGATGGTTTGAAGGTTTTAATATTCCGCGAATGTTTTTATTAACTCTGATATTATGAACTGTGTTTATGAGTAAATCCAACACCAAAGTAGGGTTACCGGTAACGGGGCCTTACAAAAGTTCACCTAAATTGCATTATTAGAAATATTATATATAATCTCCTGATTTTACACTTATAATAAATCAACTCCCAAGTGGTCTTATAATATGTTAACACTTTCCTCATATTTATTATAATTAATAACTTTTCTCACAATGTTATGTTTTTCAATATAATTTGTAACCAACACGATGGGATGAGTTATGTGGACCTTTCGACGATCGAGATAAATATGTTCTGGAACATAATTACCAAAATCTTCGCATGGAAATCTTAAAACGTACAATTGTGTGTCATAAAATAGAATCCAAAGTAATTGTGATAACAGTACAAATGTAAAGATGATAAGGACATAGTGGATACGCCGTTGGTACATCCTATATATAAGTTCCCTTATAGAATTTTCATTTGGAGCGTTGTTTTGACTATCCAAGGTTCTGTGTTATGATAAAATTTTGAAATTATATTTATTTTTTTTCTTTTTCTCAAAAGTTAATGGGATTGTTATTGTCTTTTTTTTTAATTTCGGGGCGAAATTCCCTAAAGTAGGGAAGACTGTAACAAATCTAGTTTTTTTTCCAATTTATATTACACCCGACCCGTTTTTGTCCGGGAAATTTTTTCAATAAACAAAATATGACGTTTATTGAGTAATTTTGATTTTTATTTTTTATTTTTTATTATGGTTATTTATCTAATATAAATTTATTATAAAAATATACATTTTTTTAACCCAAAGATATACTTTAACAAAAATCTGTCTTCATCTCCATAGTTAAGGACTAAACTGCAAATTTGATATTACAATCCATTAACCCAAACCCATGCCCGTTTATCACACCCAAACCCGCAACCGGATTACCCGTTCTTTAGCTTGCACCTTAATCTTCAGGTCTAATATGGAAATCGAATCTCATTACTTGTTAATCCTACCATAATCGGCTCACCGACTCAACTAATTATGTTATATCAGGCAACGAAGATACGTATTATCAGTATTAACCAAACCCGTCTATACGCGTTCTTATTTAGCCACCTAAACTCAACAATAATCCAATTAAACGCATAAACACCCTCTCCTTATCCCGGTGATCAAAACCCTTAAACTTAATTTCATTTATTTCGGATGTGGAACCCTCTGTTCATTGCGTCCTAGCCACTTGTAAGGCCCCGATCCCGGTGCCCTACATTGCACGTTGGATTTACTTATAAACACAGTTCTAAATATCAGACTTAATTAAAATTTTCGCAAAATAATATAAAAGTCAACCATTCATTACCAATATTCATAACTTTTCTTTTTAAAACATAATTAAAACATAGTATCAAACATCATTACAAATCTTCAGATGCCAACCTCTTCAATCTTGCCATGTGTCCTGCTCAAACTACTGTCTCAATCTGTTCACCAGGGTGCATACTAAAACTCAGCTACGCTGAGTGACTTCAAGTTAATCAGACGACATACGATACATTCACCTACTTACATACACACATACTTTCGTTCTTTCTTTCATACATACATACTGTAACGATTCCGGCAAAATCAGGTATACCCTAGCCGGTATATACTATTTATGTGTTATTTAATAATGAATATATGAATTATAATGTGTTTATACGAGTATGTATGATTCACAGTACGGATTATACTCGATTATACAGTTAATCGTATTGGAAATACGATTAACCGATTAACGGTTATTGAAGCCCGAGCGAATCGAGGATTACATTATAGACGAGATATATGATATTTAGTGATGTTTACGAAGTATTAAAGCTTCGGGATAAGTGAATTAAAGCACCGAAAAAGAATTTTCGATTTAATGGTACGCCGGTACGTTAAACGAAACCTTTAATACCAAACCGAGCAAGAGACGATCTATCAAGCCGAAAAAAATGCGCAATTATTAATAATATGATGTTTTAAGTTAATAAATATCATGGTTTAAGTTTTTAAAGTTTTAAATCGATTTTATATAAATTTCTTTTTTAAGCCGAAAACGACCATTTTAGCCTCGTTTTAAGCCGAATTAAACAGTTAACCCAAAAACGAAATGAACCAGATTATCCAAAACATTATCCGGATTTCAGAAATCCAAATGTGTGGCAAAGAATGGAAAGGTGGGTCCCACCCCACCTCCCCCTTGAGTTCCGATCGGCTAGGGGTTTATACCCCAAGCCTTATCATTTTTTTTTCTCTAAACCAACTATTTCAAGTTCTTCAACTCTCTACAAATATTGAACTAAAAACAGAGATTTGTAGTAAGAACAACGAGGTAAAGATCGAGTTATTTACGTTTTCATTTCCTTTCTCGAGTTTATTTGCAAGAAAATGAGGTTTCAAGTGAAAAAGGGTGAAAACCCGAGATGAAACCGATTCTTGCATGATCAAGTGATGTATACGGGTTATACAAGGGATCTTGGTCCAAGAAAGGAGTTAAACGAACCAAAAACGAATTTTTACGGTTTAAACTTTAATCTTGAAACAATAACCGAAACTATAGTGTAAGAGGCTTGATTGTGAGTGTAACTTGCTTGGTATTGTGGTATGTTGGTTGTAGGTTCTGTATTTAGTGTTAGATAAGGCGGAAAGACGAGTGTGTAGCTTGTAGTGGCGGAAAACAAAAGGTATATTCGGTTTATGTTCGGTTATGAGTGTTTTGGACAAATTGTGGTACCTTTAGAGTTAGGCTACGAAATTTCACAGAGATGATCTACACATGAAAATATGAGATCTGTGAAAATTTGGTAATTTTTGGACAAAGGATGAATATTTGGTTTTAATGCTCGGTTTTGGCTAAAAATGGTGAAAAATAGTTAAATATCATGAAAAATTCTGGAAAATTCCAGATAAGCTTTTTATAACATTTAAAAGTCACACACAAAATTTTAGGTCCGTTAGAGAAGTCTAAGTAGGCTTTTCGGTTAAACGAGTTCTAGGGTTTTCTAGCTCGGTTTTAGTGAAAATGGCATGTAAAAAGAGATTTTGGTTCTGGAAATGCTACAGGGGACTATGGGGATGGCAGGGGTCATCCAGGAAAAATTTGGGATTTTTCTAAGATCGTTTGGTATTTACGACATATTTAGTGTTTAAATGGTGTTTAAAAATAGATAAATAAATTTTAAATATAAAAATTAATTCTGGAAATATTTTTATAAAATTCCCCACTGTCAAAAAGTGATTTGTGCAAAATTTCAAGATCCGAGATTAAACGGATAATTATTTGTGCTAAAAAAAAATAAAAACAAACTTTTAAAAGCTTAAAACGTGTAAACCGGTAAAGTTCGCCTAAACGAGCTGACTGGTGTATAAAAACCCTAAAAATGAACTATTTCCATAAAACTGAGTTAAACAAGTAAAAATAAATCATCCGAAAATAATTCGGATGATTTGAGTAATTTTATCCGATTTAACAGTTTCCGGTACACTAAAGACGGAAACGGGTCCCGCGGCCAATCGGGGCGTCTAAACCGAGCTCTAATTTCACAACTCTAATTAAATTATCAGTCAACAACTATTTTCGGGTCGTGTGTGACCAAACTCATTTTTGAAACGTAAAAACGGATTACCGTGCTAGGCACGCAAAACGGGGAAAACGAACTAATAGTAATTTTAACTATTGAACTCTAAACGATATCACAATCTGAGTCCGGAGAAGTGTTTCTGGGTTAACATTGCCCCCGGAACGGGTACAGTACTGGGTTAACAGTGTCCCCAGAGGTACCGGTTAGCACGGTTAAAGTTATATTAATAGTGATTTTATAGTAACGAACTTAGGGATCGTATTACAGATCCGGATTAGTAGCTGCGTACTGTGTTACCTGCTTGTTTACGATAAGGTGAGTTTCACGAGCCCCTTTTTTGAATTGTTTTTAAATATTTTCCCGGGGCGGAAAGCATGTTGTTATTGAAATGTTTAAGTACATACTGAACGCATGGATTTGCGTGTATTTATATATGTTTTATTGTACGGGAATCGTACGGAAATGTACTAAGATGGTAATTGTCTGAGTTGCTAACATTGTAAGGCCCCGCAACACGAGTGATTAGCTAAAAGCCGGTAGAGTGTGAATAGTACTATTGGTCTGACAAACCCAACTGGTCCGGCATGGATTTGCTGATGTTTCCCAGCCAGTTGCACATGTCTATTTTGTTGTTATTTATTTTGCTATGTAATGTTAGGCATAGCGGTTTGGGGCAGGTTCGTGGGCGGAGTATGCCACGGGGTTGTGTGTGGATAGTCAGAGGTTTCACTTGTGGGCTCAGCATAATTACATCGCTAATATATGATTATTATAATGATTTGTCACTGTTTATTTAAATTAGTAAAACTCACCAACTATTCGTAGTTGACCCGTTTTCTTTACATGCTTTCTAGGTACTCCCAAACTGGAATAATTGCTACATGTTTGACGATGCGTGCTTTTTGTGGAAGCTTAATGATCTTTTTGTATTAATTATGTTAATGTACTGTTGGTAAAACTTATGTGCTATCGCCAAGACGATAACTAAACTCGGAACAATGTAATATGATGTAAATTAATGTAGTGGTGTTTTCTTTATAAGCAATGCTGTTGATATCAGACGTGTCTGTTGCATCCCGTTTACGTTTCCGCTGCGGTTACGGGGTGTGACACATACATACTTTCATTCATACACATACGTTTAAAGAGCATTTCGCCCTACAACCTTCGCCAATATTATTAGGGTCGGTTCCCTACATTCGCCGACATTATCAGGGTCGGTTCCCTACATTCGCCGACATTATCAGGGTCGGTTCCCTACATTCGCCGACATTATCAGGGTCGGTTTCCTACATTCTCCGACATTATCAGGGTCGGTTCCCTACATTTTCCGACATTATCAGGGTCGGTTCCCTACATTCATCGACATTATTAGGGTCAGTTCCCTTTTCTAACTATGCCTTCCATACATTTCTATACATTCATAATTATAACTTTTGTACATTCATACATCACTTATACATCATATATATGTCAACCATATCTTTACACCATTCCTTGACAATACATGCATTATCCGAAGATCGTTCACGTACTATCAATAATACATACCTAACATACATACATCATTCATACATCATATATCAATCATATCTTTAACTACCCCCTGACGGTACATGCAATATCCGAAGATCGTTCACGCACCGTCAAGCAATCATCATACATAAATCATACCAAGCATACACTTACCACTTAAGGTAAGTGTATTAACTATCACATCGAGTATGGACACAGCCCCGAAAACATAACAAGGAAGTGGGGCTAGAAACTCACCTGAACGCGATTACGTTCACCATTTATAGTTAATCCTTTCCTGAGCTGAGAACGACTAACTGTATAATCATACATATATTAAATACAACTCTAGCTCTTCTTATCATCTACTTAATGAATCTCACGTATCTAAGTCGGTTTTACTTCATTGAATCATTACCGATTAGTTAATCGTTACTCGTTAACCTTTAAAGGTATCATTCATAAATTATCAAAGTCCAAAGGTTATTGTGTAATTATCTCATTCTTTTCTAAGTCCAGGGACTGTTCTTGTCATTTACTTAACTTCTAGTTCATTACTTATTCTAAACGAATTGGGTTACCATAAGGAAATGGTTCTTGTAACGAATTGAACCCTTTAACGAACTGGTTATTAAACGAATTGGACCTTTTAACGAACCGGTCCATTTGACGAATTAGTCCATATAACGAATCAGTCCGCGTAACGAATTGAATCTTCTAATTCGTTATCTCCGTTAGCGAATGGTCATAGCGAATCGGAAGCTAGTTCGTTATCTCATGCTTAGCGAACTTGAACACGAACTGAGTCTAGTTCGTTAGGTTAACTTTAACGAACTGCTTGGCATATCACCCCTAATTCGTTAACTTCCCGTAAACGGATTAGGGTTAGGTCAGATAATGTTAGGAACATTCTCTGAAATTCTCTTTTACCTCGTACATACTTCCGGCGCCATCGCCGGAAAAACGCGGCTTCGCCGGAAAAAACGATTTTTGACTCGTTTTTCACCGTTTTTCGCCCTGTTCGATCCAGATTTGAGCTAGGGCGATCCCTAAGCTCATCTTAGGTTCGGTTTATAACCGATTCCACCCGGAACTCATGACTTAATGGTTTAACAGTGTCGACTCGTCGTTTCGTGACCATATCTAACGGGTTTAAGTTTATACAACATCATACTATCATTACCTTGAATCGGGATCGGTTTTCTATCTTGGATCAACTAGAGAAAAGGAGAGAAACTAGAGAGATAGCTTAAGTGTGTGTTTTGGTGGTATATGGAATATGTGTAAAACCAAATTAAATGGGTAATTATGACTTATATAATTATGGATCATGGGCTTAAGCCCATGGTCTTTCCTTTCTTCATAACCCAAGTCCATAACCTATATCCATTTAACCCAACACTAGCCCGACTCATAATAACTCGTACTTCATTTATTAACCGAAACTTGAAACACTGGAAGTTACACCGCTACTGCCCGTTTTTCGTTCATCTACATTTAAGCATCGTTAATGGTAATTTTTACATGCTTTCTGTTCGTTCTTGATAAATAAATAATAACCCTAACATTAATTTCTTTATACCAGTCCGTAATGATCCATACTCATCCATTTTAGGCCGTCGGCTGTGGTTTGCCTTTCCCCATCAAATCACCATCATATCAAGTATTTGTCATATGATTTGTGATCGTATTAATCAGTAATTCGTTAACCCTGACATTAATTGAACGCACAATGATCAGATTAACAAATTGCAGATCTAGGGTTTATAAGGCTTAAAGGGTTCTGTTCTTGTCCAGATATAATGAATTTTTTTTGTTTAATACTTAAGTCTTCTGCTAAAGCAGTTGGTTTGGTGCGGGGCTTAGGAGTTGGTGGTCGTTTGTTCGAACCTGGCCACCCTAATGTGTTTTTTTATAAGTTTTGTTTTCTTTCAATTTTTTGTCTTTGTTAATTATTATAATTTCTTTTTAATGAATGATAAATTTATATTAACTATTAAATAAAAATTTTCTTTTAAAACCGACATCATAGAGTTTATGTATCTCGTCAACTAATCTTGTTACAAGTTGTTGTATATATATATATATGTATGTATGTATGTATGTATGTATGTATGTATGTATGTATGTATTTTTAGTATTTATTAATAATAAGTAAATATTACTTTATTAAAACCCGACACCATTATTGATGTTTTCTCGTCCTTAAACGTCTTTATTAATTTGTTTATATTAATTTAACATATAAGAATATTATATATATGTATATAGGGTGAGGTTAGATTAAGAAGTGAGTTATTTGTAAGAAGTGTGAAAAGTAATATCGGGCGTTGGATTTGATCATCTGATGGTGGATACTGTTAGTGTGTTTTTTGTTCGATGTGTTTTATTTTGTTAGTTTGGTGTGTTTTTTGTTCGGTGTGTTTTATTTTTTTAAGGGTAAAAACCACTTCTTACATTTCTTAGGATAGTTTTACTTCTTATTTTAACCTTTCTCTATGTATATATATATATATATGTGTGTGTGTATGTATGTATGTATGTATGTATCGGTCTTTAAACACAAGTGTAGCAATCATGTTTTAAGCGTATTAATTATATTTGTAAAATTAGATTAAATATTCCAAGGTATATTGTATTATAATTATATATTTTAACGTTTGCCTTAAACAATTTAATATATTACAAGTTATAATTATATATGTACATATTTATAATTGCATTATATTTAATTAAAAATTATTTAGATAATATTATAGTTATTCAACTAATATTTATTTCTTGAAACTAATAATAATAAATTCAAAATAACCAAGAACCGTAGAGATCAGTCTTCAATCAATAAACATCCTAATCCCAAATAAACTCGAATCACATCGAAACTATAATTTATTATACGTGTTGTCTCACTATTAATTAGTTTATATTACTTATATATAACTAGGAATGCTTGTGGGTGTATCCCGAAGGGTTCATCATTCTCACATCATCACTTATTTCGTTCATCTGATCAGGTGAGTAATCACTCCCCTATTTTTTACTTGTTTTCAAATGTTTTGGGGACACTTGTTTACCAACTATCAAATTACTTACACTATTATTTCTCAAATGCAAACTGTGATATTTGTGTTGTGTATCAATTGAATGACTACATGGTATTTGTTATATGCTTATGTGTTTACTGTTTTAATGATTGGTTGGTATCACATCCTCATCCTCATCCTCATCCACATAGTATGATCATACGACTGTCATAGTGGCTGGAGCCCGATCACATTAGCAATGGTTTTACCGACACTCATTACTTGCTTAACGATTTCATTGTTTATGGTCACAAATAAAAGTTTTGCTTATGTTTATTCTAATATTTATATCATTATATATTGCCATTTTTGTTTGTGTCAAAACTGGTGATCTACTCACTCAACATGTGTTGTTGACAAATATTTATTTTATACACATTTGCAGGTTATAAATTTGGATTGCTTATCGAACAGAAGATCACGTAGAGATGATTTTATGTTAATAAACACATACAAGAATAGTTGGTTTTGTATTTCTAATTTTCTTTATTTTCGTTGTATTTAAATGTTGTTTGATAATAAATAAATTAATTAGATATTGTCACTTTATAATTTCATGATAGTATCTTGAGAGTTGTGACAATCAGCTCACGCCCCGACATTTCCGCCCTAGGTTGGGGTGTGACACTTTCTATATTTTTTTAATGTATTTAAGATGTTTATAGTTTTATGACTATTATATTTTTTTTATAGAAAATGGTAGTTATTAATTTGGCAGACAGAACTAAAATGTTTACCACTAATAAAAGTAGCTAAATCTTAGCAAACAAGTTACTGTTCATCAATTGGCTACTGAAAATCTTCTAGCATAATCTAACTTCTGTTTGGTTTCAAAAAACAAAATATGTTGATTTTGGGGATATGTGTGTTTATCTGCAAGCGAATTGTTTTATTTTACATGATTAGGCATATTAAAAAAGTTGAGGATGATAAGAAAAAAAAACAAAATCTAAAGTTAGAATCTACCTCGCCTTACTTTAAATTTGAAACATTTTATACTGTTTTAGAATTTAGTTGTTGTCTCGCTGGTTTGGCTTTTGATTTAATGCATCTATTTTGCTTCTTAATTGTTGTATATTAAAAATCTTTTATGTTGCTCTCTAACCTGTTTATTACATTGAACATGTTTTTTTTGTTAGTAGTAGCAGTAGATCGTATATGAGTGATGGTCGATGATTAAGGATCGATTGTGGGTTGTAACTCTACTTTTTTTTTGATTTCCAGTTTTTGGCTTTGCTTTCATTTTTTTTAAATTATTTTTGAGCTTTATGTGCATTTGTAGTCACTTCTGTATCATAATGTGAGAGATTTGGAGCTTTAGAGTTTAGATTATGCATTTTGCACTCTATTGTTTATGCAATTTCACATGTTAATTATGTTTATACGAACATTACAATTTTATGTGTACACATAGGATGCAGCTGAACAAAAAGGAAAGGGCAAAAAGTCCTGATTTCAAAGCTTTTTTCATCATATCTTGCAAAGTAATATTTTAAAATGTAATATGTTTCATGGTGGGGTTGTTAACTAGCTGATCCGAGCCGAGCAGGTGCCAGCTTGGGATCGGTTCGGTTTTAAGCTGAGCTGTCTTAGCTCAAATTTATAACATTGAATTTTTGTGCTTAGGCCTGGCTTGGTAAGGTCTACGTGTTCACATACAATAATTTTTTGTGCATTCTTATTTTTTTCTCGTGTATTTGTACTTCTAAATTATTAGTATGCTGAAAATCACTTTTGCTGCGTCATGTTTGTGTTATAACTTCTTAACTCAATCTCGTTAATTTTGCCAAAAACTCGTTCAATATACAATTATGTGGTGAATTAATTGTGACAAAAGATATCTATACAGTTGTGGTAGGGTGCGCCTTTGGTTGGATACAAAGAGAATTCAGTTTATACAGTTGCGGCTCAACCCGACCTGCTCGTTACCGCATATTTAAATATGTCGGTTTATTTTTACACTTTTGGTTCTTGTGAGGTTTTTAGGCTCTTTGCATTCGTTCGTGGCGGTTGTCCATGTCATACTCCTTAAACAAGCGTAAGTTTCTCCTTAGATATCGGTTTGATACGAGCCATAAGCGAGCTAAGCTCGAGTAGATCACGAGCGACTTGGATCATTTACACTCTGAACTTATGATGTAATTTTCCAAGCATTATGGGACTATGTCGAGAAAGAGTAACTTGGCACCACCAAAGCTGGATGTTTAGTGACAAGTGAATGGTCCCATGATGGATCAAAAGTATTACATTACAATGGAAAATCACTCTTCAAGAAAAAGATAAAATGTATCAGGTAAATTTCCTTTTCTTTTTTAGTAATCAAAACCTATCTACTTCTGCTAAGGCATGCTAACGAACCAAATATGTTCGTTCGTTCTTTAATCTTTAACCTATCAAACGAGTGAACATGAACAACTAAACGAACGGGGTTTTCTTAACTAATTATACACATATGTATATTTTTATTTAATATAGGGTTACGTAGTGTACTCATATGTACGGTATCATTTATCTTAATTGTACATATGTGTATAAATGCATAACGTGTATAAATGTTAAAAATACGTATTATACTATATGATTTTGCTAAATCGATAATTGTTTTTATTTTTTTATATTTTTTATGAAACCCCTATGAAAAATCAAATTTTTTTTTTGTTTTTTTTTACTTTTTTTTTATTTTCACGTTTTTATTGCTTAGTAAATATTTTTTTATTTTTCTTAAAACGATTTTTTTTTGTGTTCCAAAATGGTACTCAAAATTCTGAATTTAAAATGGTTCTCACATAATTCTGATCACACACACACACACACACACACACACACATATATATGTATTTTAGGGCACATAAATTTGACACTTTGGATACGTTATCTTGGCATATGTTCTGGATCAATTATCCCTAGAATGTGTTCCAGATTCTATCAGGATCAAGGATCCTCATAACTTATTATTTACTAACGGTTGTTCTCTTTGTATAACATTATATTTGACAGATGTAACGGCTAAGAGACATGGTCTACCCCCTATTTCGCAGTCTAAGTGATGGAGCACGTGGTCAAAAGTGGTTGTTACGTTCATAGTGAGATAATGGCGGATTTTTAAGAAACTTAGTTATTACCTTTATTATTTATAAAGTCATTGAGTTATGAATAGTTAAGGCACGTTACACAACACACCCTATACATAGTACACCAGCTACATTCGCAGAGAGGAGTCCAGCAACACACACACACGCTTAGGATTTTTGTAAACACTGATCATAATCTCCAACCTTGTATTCTCATTTTCTTGATTCGTAAAGAGGTGATAGACGATTTGTCATCATCCATGTTTTTTGTGTCGGCGATCCGACCAAGATCAAGGGATTTTCCTCGCAACAAATCTCTATTTTCTTGTTTGCATTCATTTCATAATCGTTATTATTATTAAAGCACTAAACCTCACTTTACAAATTTGGTTATATTATCCTTGAGTGATTTTTGACCAAAACAATTTGGTGCCCACCGTGGGGTAATTGGTGCTATAATCCATATTATTTCCTATCAATTTTAAATATTTTCTACCCTTATCACTTTCAATGGCCTCTCAACAAACCTCTGCTTCAACCACCATGCCATCTTCGGTTTCTATCTCATCAAGAGCTTCATTGCCAATGCCTCCCCCACTTGCAGGAGCACCGAAGGCCACTGCTACTGGAAACAAGACGCATATTCCAGTCTTCCAGAGCCCAAAGTCCATTATTGCCACTTCGATGGCAAACTCTAACAATGATGTTTCTGCTATGTTTTTGCAAGTTAAAGCATATATGGAGCAGCAAAGCAGGACTAACCAGAAGATCCTACGTGAGATAGAGGATCTCAAGAAGACTAAGAGGCCAGTGGATGATCAGAATCCCCTGATTCATAGGATGTTGGATTTCACTACTCCTGGATCTGTGGCTCAATTTGCTAAATGATCATTTATCCTCCCATCAGGATCCATGGGTCAGTAAGCTCAAGGATCCTCTTTGCTTCAGCAAGGATGATACCAGTTCGCTAGAGGGTCCAATTTGTTAAAGGACCAATTCGTTATGATAAGCCAATTCGTTAAAGAACCAAGTAACAAACTAGAAGTTTAATGGAATTACAAAATGATCCCTGGACTTAGAAAAAGAATGACTTAATTACAAAGAAGCCCTTGGACTTTTAAGTTAGCTCAAGAAGGGAATAACTATAAACGGTGAACGTAACCGAATTCAGGTGAGTTTCTAGCACCACTTCCTTGTTACGTTTTCGGGGCTGTGTGCATACTCGATGTGATAGTTAATACACTTACCTTAAGTGGTAAGTGTATGCCTTCTATGATCCATGTATGATTAATGCCTAACGGTGCGTGAACGATCTTCGGATATTGCATGCACCGCCAGGGGGTAGTTAGAGATTTGATCGATATACATATAAAGTATGAATGATGTATGTATGTTACGTTGATAGTACATGAACGATCTTCGATATTGCATGTACTGTCAAGGGAAGGTTTAACAAGATGATTGACATATATACGATGTATGAGTGACGTATGAACGTACATAAGTTATAATTATGAATAGGGAACCGACCCTAATAATGTCGGCGAATGTAGGGATCCGAACCTAATAATGTCGGCAAATGTAGGGAACCGACCCTAATAATGTCGGCGAATGTTATAGGGAGAAATGCTCTTAAAAAGTATTTATATGAATGAAAGTATGATTGTAAGTATGAAGGAAAGAATGAAAGTACGTGTGTATGTAAGTATGTAAGTAGATATGAAGCTATGTACGCTCGGGTGCATATGTATGTGAATGTATCATATGTTGTCTGATTAACTAGAACTCACTCAGCGTAGCTGACTTTTAGTATGCACGCAGGTTAATCGACTGAGACAGCTTGTATGAGGAAGACACACGGCAAGAATTGGAAGAGTCTGGCATCTAAAGATTTATCATGATGTTTGGATACTATGTTTTATTTATGTTTTAAAAAGGCAAGTTATGAATATATAATGAATGGTTGACTATTATTATTATTCCGCGAATGTTTTAATTAACTCTAATATTCAGAACTGTGTTTATGACTAAATCCAACGTTAAATTGAGGCACCGGCAACGGGGCCGTACAATTTGGTGTCAGGGGAAAGTTCGAGAGATTTAAGCATCCGATATTCTTAGACTCGAACAGAGAATGGGATTAAAGTAAGAAGAGAAAGAAGATGCCAGTACGAGAATGCCTTGTGTCATTCAAGCAAGCTAAGTGAAGGTAAAAGTTAATTCGTTAACCCTGACATTAATTGAACGCACAATGATCAGATTAACAATTTTTTTGACAGTCGGGGCAGCGGGACTAATACACGCTTAGTGGCTGACAATTTCATTGCTTTCGGATATATGTAGGATCCTACGATTTATGGTAGACGTACCATACCCCCGGTTTATAACATTTTCATGTTATCTCAAGACAAAGGTTTCTAACATTATCATATTAGCTAAGGTTTTGATGTTTTCGTGTCACTCACGTTTGGGCTAAATCCCGGTTTCTAGTTTGTGCTTGTCCCCAGTTTTTGGGCTTGTCCCCAGTTCGGGTTTGTCCCCAGTTACACGGGCTTGTCCCCAGTTACACGGGCTTGTACGCAGTTGCACGGGTTTGTCCCTAGTTTATTTTTTTGGGATTGTCCCCAGATTGTTGCGTTTAATCCTAGTTAATATGATAAGTAATATGCATCAGGTATCCTAAGTCAAACTACAAGGATCATGGAAATATCAACACTTGTGATAATTTAGGTCTAATCAGACCTTATGGTATGATCTCTACTTACCAATTTATATTTATTCGGTTTTAATCTTTATAAATTTATAGATGTAAGGATCCAGGATTCTTAATCTGTTTTTACAAGAGTAAATTACCCTTGAAACTTTTCTCAAAACTTTCAATAAAAGTAAGACTATAACAGATATGCTTTCAGAATAATAAACAACACGCAAGTAGTCAAAAGTTTTAAGTTATTATTATTAATAAGTCAGATGGACTTACCAAAATCCTTAACCCGGACTTCACCATTCGAAAGATGGACCATCCACCCGGGTTAAGCAGGTGTTACTAACAGTTATCGTGATAGCTCTTAGAGGAGTCCAAGGTGTCCGGTCCCATATGATCACTCACACTCACAATCAAGTCATAACTCACACAATAAATGTGTTGACAAGAGAGTTAATGACGGTTTCCATTTTGGGAAAGAAAAATGTTTGTTAAAAGCGGAATCAGAAACAAATAGAGTAGTTGCTAAAGGATTAATGAAAAGTAAATAACACACAAGAATCACTCAAAAGATTTCCATTCATACAAATGATAATCAATTTAGTGTTTCTTGTTGGGAAAGTTATATCCGTACGATCCTTGGACAGCCGTCACACTCAGGAATATTCGCTCAGAGAAAAATGGCTAATCCGTCTTATCCGTTAGGAGGCGTGCCCTAAAATATTCTATTTGTAGGCCTGACACCTCCTGACAGCTGTCATTCCTTCTAGAAACCCTAAATAAAATATACATATTTATTTTACATATTCAAAGTTATACTAAGTGTAAAAACAAGTCTTCCGGGTAGACTTTGCATAGTTGTCTTTTCCGAGTAGGCTTTGTGCCTTCTTGTCCTAGTAGACCTGGTAACCTTGAAGTGTGCTCAGAATGAGTTCTCCGGGTAGACTTCACTTACGAGTATTCTCCAAAGAGATTACTCACCTAGCAGACTTCAATCTTCTTGATCATATCAAACTTTGCCTGACGTGACCTTACGAGCAACCTTGTTCTTCAATGATCCTTTCAACTCCTTGCTAGAGAATAGCTTATTAGCAAAGCAAAGTGTGCTTGGTAACACTGTAGCCTACTTGAGTTGAACCCTACCCAATGTAACTTGAGATATTTCATTACTCTCATCAAGCCTGCTCGGACCACTGTATTATTGATGAATACCTTTCCCGATCTTCCAACCACTTGGCTTCATGAGCTTGGTTAACCAAGAGCCTACTCTGAAGTAAACCTTGCTTGGCTATGAAGAACAATCTTGCTAGACATAATGAACCCTGCTCGGATATACACTAAAGAAGAATTCTAGAAAATAACCTTGCCCGATGGACAGAATACCTTGCTAGGGTAAGTAAACCTTGCCCGGGAGTCCAAGTGTGCTCGGATTCCATACTTAGCGATTTTAGAGAAGGTTGAGAAGATTCCAATATTCCTTATAATCCTTTCAAGTCAAATCTTTGACACAACAATCTCCCCCTAGATTGTAACACCTCAGCTGTCCCAAAACACTTCTATAGTTACATACACATAGTTAAAATACACATCAAATCAAAATCAAATTTTACATATTCATAAAGTCATACTATTACATATTCAGAAATTTGTCCGTAGACATTACAAATCAAGGCCTATTCTAAGATCTTTATCTTCTTATTGCATCATAGGCTGCTTGTCTTCGATTGATTATTACAGTTCCCGCCCTTTGCTGAAAGATGGAAAAGATTTTGTAATGAGGGTGACTCTCAAGAATGGTCATATCTTGTATATCCCTTAAATCTTCATTATGTAAAATAAGTCAAATCTTCATCTTTTCTGATTATGCCCAAGATAAGTCCATCTGAATTACGAAGAACATAGTGGCCATCATTTTCCTTATATTCAATTTCAGCAATGATGTCATTCTTCTGGACAACATAGTTTGGGTGTGTCATTCTTCTTCCAATGCTTATACACGTGTTCATGTTTGACAGGGGATTGTTGTTTCTAACTGATAATTGATAATTCAATTCAGCACTTCTTGTATTTTTCATTTTTGTTGCTTTCTGGTACTGTCAAGCTTTGTCAACTTCCACTTTTTCTATTCCTTTAAAAAAGATAACGAATTAGAGGTTCAATTTGTTACACTGGATAACATACGCTAATGCGAGAGTGTAGAAACTCTAATTCATAAGAAAGGTGAAAACCTTTAAACCTTGTAAGATATGACCATCGGGGCTCACACCTTAATCGTGGACTAGGCCATGGAAATAGCAATTTACCATAAGCGTGAGGGAGAGGTGGCCAACCTCTTAGTCGTTGAACCTCTTATTAAAACCTGCATTGTTACTTAAAACATGGAAAAAATAATTGTTAAGGATATATTATCTTTAAGTTAGTAACGTAACTCAAAAATAAATAAATTATAGATAAAAATTTTACCAACTTGAGAATCCTCAATCTTTTAAGGATCTATGATCCTTGCTAGACAAAATACTTTTTAAGATGGATGGCATTCCATGCCCTTGGGAGTCTATCACCTTCCATGGTAAGTAAATGATATGCCTCCTTTCCTACTTCTGATTCGATCAATTAGGAGCCTTCCCGCTTAGGTGCTAGCATTCCCTCTGCGGTATTAGTTGTATTTGGAAAGCTTTTCTCAAGACTATATCTCCTTCTTGGAATCTTCGAATCCTGATATTCTTGTTGTATGCCCCAACTACCCTTTTTTGATATGCTGCCATTCTGATCTTGGCTAGGTCTCTGAGTTCATCAATAAAATCTAGATCTTTAAGAAGAATTTCCTCATTGGCCTGGGGATCACAGGTACTTGTTCTTGCAGTAGGAACCACTATTTCTGCAGGGATTACAACTTCTGATCCAAACAATAATGAGAAGGGTGTTTGACATGTTGCATTGTTTGGTTTTATTCTATCATCTCAAAGGACAAAAGGAAGCTCCTCATCCCACTTGTCTTTCTTGGATCCTAGTTTCTTCTTCAAGTTGTTTATGATAATCTTGTTGCTTGATTCTGTTTGACCATTGGCTTTAGGATGAACTGGTGTAGAAGTAATCATCTTGATGCCCCAACTATCAAAAAAGTTGGTGGTTCTTTTCCCGATAAACTGGGATCTATTGTCACAAATAATTTCTGAAGGAATACAAATCTAGTAATATTGTTTCATTTAATGAAAGATATCACCTCTTTTTGACGGACTTGAACAAAAGCTTCTGCTTCTATCCATTTTTAGAAGTAATCAGTCATGGCAAGCATGAACACTTTTCCTCATGGCTCTTTAGGAAGCTTACCCACAATATCCATGCCCCACTTAATGAAAGGCCATGATGAGGATATATGATACATAGGTTCCACTGGTTGATGCAAAAGTATGCCATGTATTTGACAAGAATCACACTTCTTTGAATATTACGTGGCATCTTTCATCATGGTTGGCGAGAAGTATCATGTTCTTAGAATCCTAAAGAGTAGGACTTTTCCTCCAGTGTGATTATCACAATCACCTTCGTGAAAGTCTTTGAGCACCTCTTGGATTTCAGGTTCATCGTTACACCTCAAGTCTGGACCTGCAAGAGATTTCCTATAAAGAATATCATGTAATAAGATGTATGTATATATTAGCTTGATTTCTAGGGAAGAGATATGTGAATGTTAGGGATAAGATTAATTGATTGTCTAATCGATTAACTGTTTAAAAGTAGAACCTAGCACAAATAGACTCACAAAGGGAGTGCATATGACACGAAAAGTAACGTGATAATCTAATCACAGCTGGCCACTGTTATTACCTATTAGCCGTACTATCCTTGTACTAAATAGTTCCTTGAGTGATGATGTTCGTGTTTCCTTATAGAATATGATGGCTGGAGCTAGAGAAGTTGTGGGAGCAGGAGGTCACAGAGGACGTCGTGGAAGGCCTCGTCTTGTCCAATAACCTTCGGTAGAAAAGGCTTCTAACAAAGGAGAAGAAGGAAGCGCAACTGGGCGAAACCCAAGCAACAACGAAGGGTAATAACTTGACCCTACGGTTTAGGCAGCCATTGTTCAAGCTGTAGCCACTGCTGTTAAGAACTTGACTCCTATGGGATCTGCTAGAAGCCAAGGAAGAGCTGAGAAGTCTGGGGAGAAGAGTAAGAAGGATGATGAGAGGGAGAAAGAGGAATCAAGTGTGGTCAAGTCAGTGAAGGTTGATGATAGGAAAAGAGGCCTAGGTGGGTGCAACTATAAGTCCTTCAAAGGATGTGACCCACCAAAGCTAACCGGTTTGGGAGACGCAATCGCTACTCTCCAATGGATAACCACTATGGACAAGGTTATCTTCATTAGCGAGTGCCGTTCCGACCAAGCTGTGGGTTATGCTACCCAATCGTTTGGTGATGAAGCAATGTACTGGTGGGAATCGATTGAGCGGAGGAAGAGTCAAGAAGAGATCAAGGCAATGAAGCGGGAGGATCTGAAGGAGTTGGTTATGAAGAAGTTTTGTGTTGAAGCTGAAGCTGAGAAAGCGGAGATGAAGTTTCTGAACTTGAAAGCTGGAAGGATGACACATTGGGAGTATACCACAGAGTTCAACCAAATGTCTAGGTTGGTGCCTGATTTTCATTGAACACAATGTCAGATGATTCAATCACACTCAAGTGATCATTGACATAGACTCTGTAAGCTTTTGAGTGTGTTGAATAACCAACAAAGTAGCAATCCAAGGATTTTGCTTGAAGTTTTTTTAGATAATCCTTGGTGTTCGATAATGAACATTTGCATCCAAATGGCGTGAGAAACTTGATGTAGGGCTTTCTTTTAAACAAAATTTTATAAGGAGTCTTGTCTTGGTTTTTATTGAGAAGAAGTCTGTTCTGAACATAGCAGGCTGTATTGATTGCTTCGGTCCAAAAGGTAACAGGTAGGAAAGCATCTTCTAGCATGGTTCTTGCAGCTTATATGAGTGTTCTATTCCTTCTTTCTGCAACACCATTTTGTTCAGGAGTTCTAGGAGCAGAGAATTGTTAAGAATTCCTTTAGCATTGCAAAACTCTTCCATCACTCCATTTTTGAACTATGTTCTATTGTCACTTCTTATGATCTTAACCCTTGCATCCAACTGATTCTCAATCCTAGTCACACAGCTCATTATCAACTCGCAGCTTCATCTTTTGTACTTAGGAAATAGACCCAAGTGTATCTTGAGAAATCATCAATTATCACAAGACAATATCTTTTTTTCCTATACTTTGAACACTCACAGGACCTAAAAGATCCATGTGAAGCATTTCAAGCACTTGATCAATTGTGTTAATGAGTTTTATCTTGTATGAAGACTTGTGTTGCTTGCCCTTTTGAAATGAGATTCAATTGGCATACAGTTTGAACTCTCTAGTGGGTAGGCCTATTACATGCTCACCCCTGAACAGTTTGTTCATGTTCTTGAGGTTGACATGACACAGTTTTCTATGCCACAATTTTGATTCATTTCAGTGGCTTTAGAAACAAAACAAGTACCACCCCTTGAAACAGCGTCGTTCATGTTTAGTTCATATAGATTGCCATTTCTTGGAGCCATCATCATAATCATGTCAGGTGAAATTACAAATTCAAGTTTGAGGATGAAACACTGTGAATCATCAAATCCCACCTTATAACCCTTATCACACATTTGAGATACGCTTAAACGTTATATTGTAACCCTTCTACATAGAAAACATTGTTAAATGACACCTTGCCATTTGTTAGAATCCCTTTTTCAACAATTTTATCACCATTCTCATCACTACCAAAAGCTACTGGACCCTCAAACTTCTCTTCATAATTAACAAGTGACCTTTTGTCACAAGTCATGTTCCTGGAACACCCACTATCCATGTACCATACTTCATTTAGTGGAGTGGACTTTTTATGCACAAATCAAAGAGAATGATTTTTTGGGTGGTGAGGTGCAAGCTGAATCAACTTGCAAATCATCAGTTTCAATAACAATAGTTGCATTGGATGTGAAAGAAATAGGCTTGGGATCTTCATAAACAGTTTCCCAAGCATAAGATTCATCAGTTTCATATCCACTATCAGTTGGGTTTGGATTCTTCACAAAAGGAATTATGCTTTTGCATTCTTGCAACACATAATCCTTTTCACTAGTAAAATCTCTCACATCAAATATCTTTGTTTCTTGAACTTCACCTCTTGGTTTCCACAGAAATCCATGAGGCTCAAACCCATTTTTCATTAGGAACTTCTCATCACCATTCAATTCTTTTAGTTTCTTTCTTGAGAAAGTAGCCTTTTTTTCTCCCTCTTTCCATTGTTTGGAGATTTTTTAAGAATCATCAGACTTAACAATTCTTAATGGCTGTATGTTTCTTTTAACAACAGATTCAGGTTTGATGGAAGGGTGTTTCTTTTGATGGAACTTCTCTCCATCAAGTTTGATGGAACTTCTCTCCATCCTTCCCATCTTTCTTAAAATTTTAACAACCTTTGGTTCAACCTTATTCTCTTTCACCTGTTCACACACCTTTCCTTTTCCCAAATACTCATCATACTTCTTTTTGTAGAATACAAAGTCTTGACCAAACTTTGTTTCATATGGAACATGGAATGGTTTGAAAGTGAATCTCTCATGACAAGAATTAGTGTGGTGACGATATTCATCACATTTTTTACACCACACCTTTCCTTTGAAACTTTCATGAGAAATTCCATTTTTGAATCTCTAACTTGGTCTAGGTGGTTCAATCCCAAGTGTTTTATTTGTCTTGAGACCTTCAAAATCAATTGAGAAATGCACAAACTCTTCAATTTTTATGTCCTTTCTCTCAATCTTGCTTTTCACGAAGATTACTTTCTTTAAATTCATAGGCTCTTCATCAAAGTTTCTGTTATGTCTTGACTGTCTTTTCTCATATTCTTCCATAGTCTCAACCTCATCAATGTAAAATAATTCTTGACTTGAGAAGACAGGGTATACTGGAATAAACTGATCATTTTCAAGTGTTTCTTTGGGCTTCTTCTTGTTGTTATTCTTGATTTTTCTCAATACTTCTCTACTTGGAGGCTTTACGTCATTATAAGACACCTTAGGCATCTTTGATCGTTCACATATGTCAAATGAAACATGTTCTCTTCTCATCTTCTCATTTAGTCTTCTCATTTTTGGTGTAGTAAGAGGCAATAATGGAAGTTGATCAATTGAGTCAGGTTTCTTCATCCTTCTATTTCTTTCTGTAACTTGGATTTCTTCATTTGAAACTTGATCACTGGAGTCACTTAAATCATCCTTATCCAGATCATCTTCATTGAAATCATCTTTAGAAACTTGCACACTAATTTATTTTCCATCCTTCTCATCTTCTTTCAAAACGAATTCTCCTTGTTCATCAACAGTAACCTTTTCATAATGTTCAATGAAGTATTCGTTGTCTTTGAACACATCTCTGAATTGATTGAGATAAGACTCCCTTTTCTACTTATCAACTTTAAGAGAATAGCTAATGTTAAAGGGTGGAGGAAAAACTTCGTATTTGTCTTCTTCTTTAACTTTGTTCAAAATACCACATATGTTTCCAGTGGACACAAGATTCTTCAGAAACTCAACTTCAACTTGTAGTGTGGTATTTCTCACCTTTTCTTCAACAATCATTTTCTTCAGTCCTTCAATCTCAGTCACATACCTTGACTGAGTCCTGTAACTATTCATGCAATCTTCTTCAAGTCTTTTGATCTTTTCTTCATAAGTCACATCACTAGCTTGATACACATTGATCATGCTTTGTTTTCTAAAGCATTCACTCTCCAACTTTCCAACTTTCACGTTCAATGCATCAATTGTTTCAAGTAATTCAAGTGTGGAGTTTGGATGAACCTGAGAAGAAGAAGATCCATTTTCATTTTCAACTTTTTCCATGAATGCAACATTGGCCTTGGTTATGTCTTATGCATGATCAATCCAAACAAAACCACCTTCTTGTTGAGTAGCAAGTGGTATATTCCCTTGGTTTCTAGTTTGGTTCTGGTTGATTCTGTTTTTGTTTGTTGGAGCATTTGGAGGGTTTTGGTTAGTGTTTCTCTAGTAGTTTTGGTTCTGAGGTTCAACTTGCTGATTGTTCATTTAAGGTTGCCGGTAGTTGTTGTTAAAGTTGGTGTTGTTGTTGTTGATATTGTTGTAATTGTTGTTTCTTGGCTGGTTTTACTGATACTAGTTCTGATTTCTTGGTTGCTGGTTCTGATACTGATTCCCTTGAAAGTTTCTTGGCTGATTGCATTTCCTGGCAAAATGTCTAGGTTGCTGGAAGTTATAACAAATGGCCTTTGACTTGTCAAACCCAATTCTTTCATTAGGCCTTGATAGAAGAGATCTATCAGTCCTATTATATAGCCTTTTATTCTAAGAGCTAGCATTGCAGCTTGCAATTATAAGTCCATATCTTCAATTTCATCTGCATCAATCTATTCTAGGTCATCTTGAACAATGCTAGTGTGAACCATTTTCTTTGCTACAAAAGCATTATAGAAGTCTGTGAACATAGAAAACAATGCCTGAGTTTCACTTCCTTGACCACCATTTCCACCAACATAAGGAAAATTTCCACTAGCAATCGAGGCCGAATCATTATCATCTATAAGTTGGACATTGAGCCTTGATTGTACTCCTTGGTTACTTGAACTACCACCAACAAATGATTTTGGTGCATCACCGCCATGTTCGGTAGGTTCTTCAATGATGGGTATTTGTTGTTGGTTTTTGGTGGTTAAGTTTCCCATAGGAGCAATAAGTACCTTTGTATTTGTCACTTGTTAAGTTTCCCATAGGAGCAATAAGTACCTCTTGTAACCATTTTCCTCATTCTATCACCAACGGCTTGGTTTGCATTTGCTCCTGTTTCTGATACCACTTGTCGGTCCCAATTGATCTCTCAATCCATATATGTCGTAACCACACAAAGAGTGGTTACAAGAAGGTTAACGACGCGGCTAGATTGGAGAAGAACAATAATAGTGTATTAAAGGCGGAATCAATAACACACTAATTGTTGCTTGAAGGACACAATAAAGACACACTCACACACATTTACTCAAATGATTTCCATTACTAGTAATTCGGTTAAAACAGAAATCATTAGGGTTCTAAGAAAAGAATGATATGATTCTTAGGCAGAATACCCATATGAATATATATATCCGTTCTAAGAAAAGAATGAATGATATGATTCAGGTGTCTGTCAAGCGTTCGTCCTTATCTGTGTTAGGAGGCGTGCCCTAGATCATTCTATTTATAGGCCTGCCACCTGACAGCTGTCATACCTTTCTAGAAACCCTAATCATTAGTACATATTCAGAAAATCATATTACAAAATATACTAAATGTAAAACAGGTCTTCGGGTAGGCTTTGGAGCCTTTATATTCTTCTAGTAGACCTGGTAACCTTGAAGTGTGCTTGGGAAAAGTTCTCCGGGTAGACTTTACTTGTAGTATTTTCCTTAGCAAATACTCACAGTTCTCCGGGTAGACTTTACTTGGAGTATTTTCTAAGGAAAATACTCACCTAGCAGACTTCAATCTTCCTGACCATAGCAAACTTTGCTTGATATGATCCAACGAATAAACTATTCTTCATGAGTCCCTTCAACTCTTTGTTAATGAATAACTTACTAAGTAAACTAAAGTGTGCTGGTAATACTGTTTGACTTGTGCTGGTAGCATTGTAGCTTTCTCGGAGTTGAATGTTGCGAGGGAAAGTTCTTTGAATGTTTCATGAATAACTTTCCCAAAGCATGCTCGGACTACTGTTTATTAAACAAACCTTGCTAGATCTTCCAAATTACTAGGCTTTATAAGCTTGGTTTAGTCAAGAGCTTGCTAGTAAGATAATTGTGCTTGACCTGAAGAACACCTTGCTAGACAAAGTGAATCCTGCTCGGATTATCACTTAGGAAGACTTTAAGAAGATAACTCTGCCCGGATGGCAAAATACCTTGCTAGGCTTAAGTAAAATCTTGCTCAGATGTCCAAGTGCGCCCAATGTCTATACTTAGTCGTTTTCAGGGAGGTTGAGAAGATTCCAATCTTCCATTAGTTCATTTTCTCATCACAACACATTTACAGCAAAATAGGGTGCTTGTCCACTAGCCATTAATGATGTATCACTATCATCCATCAATTGAACATTGAACCGTGACTGCCCACCTTGATTGCTAGACTGACCCGCAACAAACACTATTTTGGTTTCAGCACCATACTAAGTTGGTTCTTCAATTATAGGGACTTGTTGTTGGTTCTTAGTTGGCATATTCCCCATAGGTGCAATAAGAGAATTTGCCATTTGGAAGCTTCGATTGTCTTCCTTGATCATATGATTTTTAATCAATTCATGCTCAGCAGCTTGCAAAAAGTAGATAACATCATAGAGATTGAATGTTTGGAAATTAGCCTTTTCTTTGATGAACTGGCCTGTAGCGTACCATTCTCCAGACAAAGATGTTAATAGTTTCTTGTTTAGAAAATATCCTTCAAGCAGACTTCAATCTTCAGGATAATATCAAACTTTGCTCGATATATATATTCTATGAGAAAACTTGTTCTTCTTGGATCCATTCAACCTTCTGCTACTAAAATTTTTTGAACAATTGTTTTGGCGAAACTATAGCATGCTCGAGGCTAAACCTTGCTTAATGGATGTCCTTAAGATAATTTATTCAATAATTTCCTTCAAGTGTGCTTGGACCACTGTTTATAAATAAACCTTGCTCAATCCACCAAAATACTTGGTTTTAGCTTGTTCAGTCAAGGGTTTGCTCTAAAACAAACCTTGCTCAACTTGAAGAACAACATTGCCTGATGAAGTGTAGCTTGTTGAGCTAACACTTAGAAGACTTCTAGAAGATAACTTTGCTTGTTGCGTAAAATACATTGCTTGAATTAAGTTTAGGCTTGCTCGAAGGCCTAAATTTGCTCGGTTTCCATACTTAGCCATTTTCTGAGGAGGTTGAGAAGATTTCAATCTTCCTATGACATATTCCTATCCCAACAAAATCCATCTCCCGGACTTCTTTTTTAGATATAAACGCATCATTCCGTTGGGCTAAAGCATTCATTTGATCATGAACCAGTTCTTCCTTCCATTCCTCCAGTTGGTCTACCAAAGACTTAGCTGTCCAAACCAGTTTCTTACCTTTATGCTCCTCTTGTTCCTCTTCTACATCTCGCTGTAATATTAATCTTCTCCGTTTATGTTGTTCAGCTGGAATGCTAGAAAAGCCAACTGGCTCGTTGCCTTTGCCACCCATTCCTATAATCATAACAACCAAAAATTAAGAAACAAATTATAAATCTCTTCAACCTTAAAACATCCCCACACTTGCTTGACACTATGGTTGTAGATGTAATTCAAGCATAATAAAATTCTTTTTCAAAATTGACCACCAGAATAGAAAATTCTACATAACGCGGGTACAAAATTGAAATCCTTGTGGAATTTTAGTCCAAAAAGACCCAAAAATCACTTTATATGGTAAATTTATGGGAAAATTGTAAGGGTTTGAGGTGTGGAGTTAGGGTTTATGAGTTGGGAAATGTAGAGAACAAGATGGGTGATATATGTGATGGAAAGAAGAGAATCCCATATATGTGGATGAGATTGATCATAACTTCTGCTTCTTTTCTTTATTTTACAACAAAAAAAACCGTTTCCCTTTTTTCTAGCTGCTACCGTATGATATGGTAGCTACCGAAGCTTACGGTGGATTCTCGAAAAAATAGTCACCGTAAGACAGTTGAAACCTACCGTCGAGTTTCTCAAACCAATGTAGCCTACGGTGGTCACCGTAAGCAACGGCGAAAACAGTAGGATTTTGCGTTGAAAATTTTTATTTTATATTATTATTTTTTTTATTTGAAAACACAAAAATTAAATACAAATATTACCATACCCCCATGAAAGATCTAAGTTTTCCCTAACACCACACAAAAGTTAGAAAGAATTTCCCCACACTTGAGTCAAACACACTCCATGACGAGAAATGGTAATATTTAAAAATCAAGTTAAACTAAACTATTCAAAACTAAAATATACAACACACCTGGGCCTCTTGATTTGTTTCCACATCCGATGAGAATAAGAAGTAGCTCACCCTACCAACATCAAGCATGTTGATGTACTTTCCATCCAAGTATGGCTTGAGTCGATTCCCCTTCACCACTTGCTTGGTTTGGTCCTGAGTATCTTCTATTTCCACATCACCAAACCGACTCACTCGTGTAATGACATATGGATTCATCCATTTACTCTTGAGCTTACTAGGAAATAGCTTCAAACTCGAATGATACATCCACACCTTTTGACGCACTTTAAAAGTTTTCTTCTTCAACTTTGCATCGTGAACCATTTTAAGCTTGTCTTTATATTCAGAAGCACAATCTTTGCATCGTGTCCTTTCTATCGACCAATATGCCCACAACATATCATCTAATTTTGATGACCATTCCTTTCTATCGACCCGTACCATCTTTATCAAAATTTATTTGATTTACCGGTTGGACACTTGTCGACTCATCTGTGGATGATATGGAGTAGCAATGCGGTGATTCACATTATAGCATTTTAAAATCTTCCCAAGTTGAAATTTTAGAAATGTGACCCACCATCACTAATGATAACCCGCGGAATACCAAACGAGCCAAGATTTTTTATTGGACGAATTTGCATACCACCGAATGATTGTCAGTACTCGTAGCTATCGCTTCGAACCACATTGACACGTAGTCCACCGCAACCAAAATATATAAAAAACAATTTGAATTTGGAAACGGTCCCATAACGTCAATCCCCACACATCAAGAATCTCTATCACCAAAATTGGTTTCAATGACATTTCATCCCTCTTCGAAATACAACCCATTTTTCGACAATTTAAACAATGACGAGCATAATCACATGCATCCTTGAAAACGTTGGGCCAATAAAACCCACATTGAAGAACCCGATAACTTGTTTTATAACCACTAAAATGTCCCCCAAACGTTGATGAATGTGCATGATGCCGGTCTCTCTCTCTCTCTCTCTCTCTCCCTGATTAGCAGACCAACTCACTGTCGTAACCCACACCGAAGTGTTGACAAGAAGGATAATGACAGTACAATTTTTTAAAGAATAATTGAGTATTAAAGGCAGAATCAATAACACTCTAAATGTTGCCCGCCAGACTCTAGAGTAACAAACACACACAATTAACTTAAAATATTTCCATTAATATTATGAAGGATACATTGAAAATTGATTAGGATTTAAAGGTGAAACGTCAGGATCTACGAGAGCTTTCCACACATGAGTGAGTCTGCCGTCAAATCACTATTTTGCTAGTCTGTCATTCAGGTGTGTCTTAAGTGTGCCCTAAGATATTCTTTTTATAGGAATGCTCTGACATTTGACATTCCTTTTTTAGAAACCCTAATGATTAATTCAATTATATTCAAACATATTACAGTAAATGCTAAGTGTAAACAGGTCTTCGGGCAAGCTTAGCAGCACACCTGGTAACCATTAAATGTGCTGGGAAACTGTTCTCCGGGCAAGCTTTACTTAGAATATTTTTCTTAGAAAATATTCACCTAGCAGAATTCAATCCTTTAGACTATATCAAACTTTGCCGGATAATAGTACGGTGAGCAAACTTGTTCTTCAGAATTCCCTTCAACCTTTTTGTTAACTTAACTTACTAGGAAAACCCAAGTGTGTTGGTAAAACTATATCCTGCTCTGAGATGAACCTTGCTCGTTAGAAGTTCTTAAGTAATTTCTTGATCAACTTCCTTAACTCTTGCTGGGATCACTGTTTATTATGAATAAACCTTGCTAGATTTACCAAAAGACTTGGTTTTAGCTTGGCTTAGTTAAGAGTTTGCTAGAAAACAAACCTCTCTTGACTTAGAAGAACAACCTTGCTAGACAAAGTGAACCTTGCTCGCTTTATCACTTAAGAGGAATTCTACAAGATAACCTTGCTAGGAAAGCAAAATAACTTGCTAGGCCAAGTAAAAGCTTGTTAGGAGGCCTAAGCCTGTACGGTTTCCTTATTTAGACGTTTTCAGTGAGGTTGAGGAGATTCCAATCTTTCTTCAGTATTTTCTCATCCCAACAATCTCCCCCTAGATTGGAACAACCTCAGCTGTACCAACACACCTATTAGGTTACATACACTTAACAAAATTACACATCAAAATTCCAAAAGATAAAATTACATAACATAATAAAAAATATTACAAGTTGGAATTCTATCCCAAAGACATTACAAATCAAGCCTAAGTTAAAAGTAGTATCATCTTCTAGAGCTTGAGGCTTCACTTCTACTGTCCAATTGAACACTTGCGGCTTTTTCTTTGAATAAGAATAAATCCCTATGGCGAGAATGATTGGGGGTTAGAGTCCATCTGATTATATCCTCTAAGTCCTCTACGAGAAGAAATTCTAGATCTGTGTCATGTTGTATGATGCCCAAGGCTAGTACATCTGAGTTTCTAAGAATGAAGGCTTGATCTTTAGGTTCAAAGACAATTTGAGTGATCCTTCCATTCTTTTGAACTTTATGATTCGGCCTTGTCATCTGCCGCCTCATGCTCAGGGACTCCTTAAAGTTGGCAAAAGGATTGTGGTACTCGGTCTTCGTATTGTAAGAAGCTTCAGTAAGTTTAATGTCCAACATTATTCTCTTCCTTTTCTTCCTTTCAAACTCAGACACCTCCAACTTCCTCTTCTTGTTTTGCATAGGGAACCCTTTCCTTGATTGATCTCTCAAATGTTTGGAGAGTTCATTTTGTTGTCGTCTGGCTAAGGTCTTCCTATCTTGATAATGAAATAAGCTCAGTCTAGCCATCTCTTCCAACTGTTCCCTTTTGAAGTCCATGTAATCATCTTTGAATATTATGTGCCTCAACTCACCTCTAGTCATTATGACTTTCAAAGATTCAGTTCTTGCATCGAAGTATAGCTTCTTCGGTAGATCCACATCGGTTGGTGGCCTTTGTAATCTTTGTTGTGAAGCTCTGGTGGTTGGGATTGGGACACTTACAATGGAAGGTCTAGAGGTGACCTTCTTTTGAGTAACTGGCCTTCTCACAAGCCCATACTTCTCAAACATCTCAATTAATTTCTCTTTGGGCAATATGACCAACTGTAAATAGTTTTCTCCTTGTTTGGCCATAGTAGTGATCATGGCCAATATCTTCTCATTAGTTCGACCCATAGGGACAGATCTTTGAGACTGAATATGTTCACCCCTGGGTCCACACTGGAATTCAAGCAATCTTCTCTTTTCAGGCACTAGCTTCTCCTACTCTTCCTTTTCGGAAATAAAATAGTTCTTTTAGCTGGCCTTTACCCATATTATCAAAGACACCCTCAGCCATGCCCTTGCTTAGCATCAATCCCTTTAAGGTCTTGATTTTGTTTTCATCATTCCAGGGCTCAACTGGCTCTTCAGACTCTATAGCCTCTTCCTTCACAATCACTACGAGAGGAGCCTTAGATGATTTCAACTTCTCTTGGTCAAATTTCACCTTTTCAGACTCATACATAGCTAGTTTTTCATCTTTGCTCAAACTTTTAGTTTCTTCTCCCTTTCCTCTCACCTCCATCAACTTGTCAAACAACTTAACTTGTTCATATTCCCACTGCATCTTTTCCTTTTTAGCCAAATTCATCAATCTTGGCTTCTTTTTTGTTGCTTAAAATTGTACTTTCCATGATATTCTTTTGAAGTGAGTTTCGACTTGTAGCTTGCTCAGACTATTCACAGTTACAATTGATATGTCGTGGTCGATCCAAAACTTGCACTTTCCCCCATACTTGTTATACAGTTTTTCAAGTTTATTCTTTTTATCTGCTTACTTCTTCATCATTCTATCCAATTCATCCTTCTTTACAACATCAACAGTGACTTTGTAGAAATTCTCCAGCTCTTCAAATTTAATGTTACTCAGTTGTTTCTCTGAGAAACCATTAATTTTCAGATAAGCCCTGAACTTTTAATCTTCCCTGTTTCGTTTTCTTGTTTCTTTTTCAAGTCCTCAACTTCTTCATCTAAAAGTACCTGCAACTCCTCAACAGTCATCAGAACCAGTGTTTCAAACTTATAACCATGATTGATTAAGCTCAGAATTTTTGGATCTTTCTTTTCCATATCATCCAAACTAGTTTGTATGTTTTCTCTATGCTCATCAGTCATATCAACATTTGGTGAATCAACAGTATCATCATTATCTTCTTCAGAAAGATCTTCAAGAGCATCAATTCTTGGCTCATTTACTTCAGGCACAATCACAACATCAGCAAGTTTAATTATTTTCAACCGAATTGCATGAACTGGTTCATCATTCTTGTCCTCCCTCTTCCTATTGGTTTGATATTTGTTTCCCAATTTTTCTTCATCTGCACGAACCCATCTATCCTTCTGATTTAATTCATTTTCAACTTGTTAAGCCCATTTTTCATCCAAAATTTAAGTTATAGTCTGACCAATAGTTTCAGTGTCCAACTACTTATTCAAATCATCATCAACAGGTTCAGCAGTGGTTGGGATTCTTCCCTCAGGTTCCGACTTGTTTGATTCACCATTTTTGAACTTGTATATGACCAGGGCCAATGTATTATCAATCTTCTCAATTTGTTGTAGTTTCAGCATGCCCTTGATCACTTCTTGATCCAACTCCCCCTTCACCTCATCCAGGATCTTTTTCAATTCAGCCTCTTCTATTTAAATTTTCTGCTCATCAAGCTCCTTGTCAGTTAGAGATCTTGCTATCATATCTCTTTGAGCTAAATCATCCAAGATGTCATCATGCCTCTTGGCATCTTTTCAGCACTTTCATCCACATTCAAAATATCATCACTTCCAAGGGCTGCAATTGTTTTCACCTCCTCATCCTCATCCTCCTCATCCATCAGACTCATCCTCTTCATATCCACCCTCATCGTCTCTCACCTCCTCATACTCATCCTCCTCATCGCTCCCATTTACAGAACATAAAGTTTTCAGAGTGTCAATGCCCATCATGTTGACCACAGGTGGATTCTCTGCCTTTTTTGGTACAGCTGAGGTCTTATCAACCTCAGTGTCTAGGGATTTAATCCGTTGTTGTGCCTGTGCCATCAATGATTCAAGTTCTGTGTTCCTCCTCATTCTCCCTCCTCAACCTAGCATTTTCAATCAAAACGTACAAATGTCTACCATACAAACCAAAATGAGCATCAGGGAAGGGGAATTGACAGGTGAAGTTGGGAATGGGTCAGGGATATTGGTTTGGGGTTGGATTGGTTCATGGGTTGGGATTTCAATTATATTTGTGCTTGTTGAGGGTAACGGGTTTATGGTTCTAATTGTAGGTATTTGGGTGTGTATAATTTGGAAAGTTGGTTGATCAGATGTTTGGGATTGGGTTGGGGATTTATATGGTATGTTGGGCTTGTTTATGAGGTGGGCAGGGATATATTCTAGAATGTATAGGTCATGGATAGTTTGGTCTTGGGTTTGAGTTCGGCTTTGGGTTTGCGTTTGGGTTTGGTCTAGGCTTTGGGTTTGGGTTGGTGATTGGGTAGGTGTTTGAGTAAGGATTAGGATTGGATTGGTGTTTGGGTATGGATTGGTGATGTTGGTGGGGATGGGGTATATGGTTCACGAACTATGTCTATGTAGTTCATCCCAAAAGTAAACGTTAACATTATTAACATTGGAAACCTGAATCAGGAGGGAACATTATTTTTATTAATTCAATTAAAATCGTTAAATTGTTTTCAGTTATTTTAGTTAACAAAAATCAACAAATCAAATACTTGAATTTATTTTTTGCATTTAGTTTTTTATATATTAATTACAAGGCTACTTAGTAACACATTTTTCACAAACTCTTTGTGTTCGAAACCCGCTTACCGCTATCTAATTAGTTGTAATCGGTTTATTTTTTAGTCAGTCTTTGACCTCACGACAGTAAACAATTGGTTGAAAAATGAATTGAGGCATCCACATTATCTTGCAACTGTAAACTGGCCCTTATTAATTGTTCTGTAATCACAACTTCTTGCCTTGCTATTGTAACTTCACTACGCCTACCAACTTCATCGTCTATCAGTTGTGCCGAATGCCGGAAATTGAATTGATGATTTTTATAGATGAATGGACTTTCAGTTAATGAAAATCAAAGATTTAACTGTTGCAGCCATCTTATCATAAGTTCAATCGGTCGATTATCATCAGTGACTTGAAGAAGAGCGCACATGTTGTGCTTCTTCTCAAAAGGATAATTCATATCTGCACAATCACCAACAAGAACACATTCAAAGTAAAGATTAGTAATAAAGTTCACAACTTTGACATGCTTTAAGTCACAATTTAAAGAAGAAATAAAATATTTTCTTTATGAACATGTTCTTCGACAAATGTGCTCTGAACACAAACTGTACCCGCAAAGTGTGCTAGAGAGGACTTATCCTTTGATACTCAAGTGTGCTCTTAACACAAACTGTACCCGAAAAGTAAAGTTTGCTAGGAATTTTCTAAAATGAACAAGTATGCTGGGAGAACACTTGGAATGAGTCACCATTTGACAAGTGTGCTCTAAGCATGAAGTTTTCTAGGTAAACAAAGTTTACTAGAAAACCCTTGTAATTACAGAAAGTATGCTAGACAAATACAAATTTCAAATGAAACAACCAAGTTTACTCGAAACAGACATGTAAAGCATATTCAGACATATATCACATAATCATCAAGTGTGGTTAACAAACAACTTTATAAACATCCAAGTTTACTCAAAAGTTTAAAATCATCAAATTCAACCCGATAATTCTTGAATAATTCATCAAGCTTGCTCGAATGATTCAAACATCCTATCAAAACAACTATGTTTGCTAGAAAATTAAAAAATCATCAAAGCTTGCTAGAAGTAACATATTCAGACATTCAAGGCTAAATGCAACACTCTTTGACTTAAACCATAGTTTAAACAGTTTTATCATTAAAGTTCAAGGTTTAAGAGCAAATGATGCATTAAGAGATCAAAATTCAGTTATTTCTTTCAAATTATTTTTCTTAAAAGATCTCAACATGGGATCATATTGATTAAGTCACCTCTCAATACTTCATTGTCAACATTATTGTGACATATCAGACAGGTTAATTACAGGTCTAGACTTAACATGAATTCATTACATATTGGTGATATGATTAAGGTTCAATTAATTTGCATAATTCTAAAATGGATAACACTTATTGTACTACAATGTCCCATATCTCTTCTCAAAGCTTATTTGGCTTTCTTCAGATCACCCTAATTTTACTTCAATCCCCTAATATTTTGTCAAAAAATTTTATGACTATTCATGTAAATTTTCATGAATTTTGCTTTTCAAAGCTTTCTAATATACCAAGGTTGAATGTTGGACTTACATGTCACGCAATACGGACTAACTAGCCATCCATTCAAGGTGTTTAGGACTTATAGTGATGCCCCACCTACCTCTGTAGTTCTATAGTTAACCCTCATGTTTGCATTTTTTCTCAAAATTTGTGATAATTTTTACCTTTTGGTTGATAATAAAAATTTGCTAACATTTGATCTTTGTCATATATATAAGATGTTTCATTTTTGGTGAACAAAAACCAACAGGCTTGTGTATGATGGAGTAATCACTTTTCTGCCTATCATTCGGAGAGATTTATCTTGAAACATGCATATTCAATAATGTATCTCCACATTAAGATTAGCATTTTCATTATGTTTATATCAGCTCAGTTTTTACACATAATGGAAAACAACCATACATATTATTGACTGAACTAATAGTCTTTTTAGCCTATTAAATCCATATGATTAGCTTAAATAATCAACGTACTATCATTTCCCAAAGGTTGGATCAATTTTCATTGATAACCTTTTAGGATTCTTTAAAATTGTTGAGTCAAAGATTTGACATGAAAGGATTACAAGGAAGATTGGAATCTTCTAAACCTCCTCTGAAATCGCTAAGTATGGAATCTGAGCACACTTGGACACCCGGGCAAGGTTTACTTACCCTAGCAAGGTATTTTGTCCATCAGGCAAGGTTATCTTCTAGAATTCTTCTTTAGTGAATATCCGAGCAGGGTTCACTATGTCTAGCAAGATTGTTCTTCATATCCAAACAAGGTTTACTTTAGAGTAGGCTTTTGGCTAACCAAGCTCATGAAGCCAAGTGATTGGAAGATCAGGCAAGGTATTCTTTAATAATACAGTGGTCTGAGCATGCTTGATGTGAGTAATGAAATATCTCAAGTTACGTCGGGTATGGTTCAACTCAAGCAGGCTACAGTGTTACCAAGCCCACTTTGCTTTGCTAAATAAGCTATTTCCCAGCAAGGATTTGAAAGGATCATTAAAGAACAAGGTTGCACGTAAGTTCATATTGGGCAAATTTTGATATGATCAAGAAGATCGAAGTCTGGTAGGTGAGTATTTTCTTAGGAAGGTTTCATATGAACAAGGTTCCTCAGAAGTTCATGTCGGGCAAAGTCTACCCGGAGAACTGTTCTCGAGCACACTTCAAGGTTACCAGGTCTACTAGGACAAGAAGGCACAAAGTCTACTCAAAAAAGACAACTTATAAAGAGTCTACCCGGAAGACATGTTTTTTAAACTTAGTATAGTTTTCAATATGTAATTTGAATATGTATCTTTTATTAGGGTTTCTAGAAGGAATGACTTTATCAGGAGTTGTCAGGAATAGACACGGATTAGCCACTTTCTCTGAACGAATATTTCTGAGTGTGACGGTTGTCCTAGGATCGTACAGATATAACTTTCCCAACAAGAAACCCTTAATTGATTATCATTTGTATGAATATTTCTATGAATGTAAATCTTTTTGAGTTATTGTTGTGTGTTAGTTACTTTTCATTTATCCTTTCGCAACTACACTGTTTGTTTCTGATTCCGCCGTTAACAAACAGTTTTCTTTCCCAAAATAGCAACCGTCATTAACTCTATTGTCGACACATTTATTGTGTGAATTATGGCTTGATTGTGAGTGTGAGTGATTATATGGGACCTGAAAAGTGGTATCAGAGCTTGTTGCTGCTATTTGGGTAAAGAATTTGTTGTTGATTGAAGATCTGAAGAAGAACAATGACGTAAGCATAACAATGTTCCATTGAAGAGTGATGTCAGCTGCTCTGTTCTTCATTTCCGTCCAGATCTACTAATTACCGGTGTCTTCCTTTACTAATTTTGATTAAAGTTTGCATCTTTATTACTCAATCTTGCTCCAATGGAACCAGATACATCAGATATAACGATTTGACTCTCGGATCTGATTATTTTTCAAAATTTGATTTTGTTAACTGTTCCCTGTTTTCTGCTTTTCAAGTACCAAAATGTCTGGTTTTGAAGAGCAAGAAGTCTCGAAGAACAAGATACCTAGATTGTACGGACAGGAGAATTTCACCAAATGAAAGGTATTGTTCAAAGTTGTCGTGTGCTACATCGATGTAGACATGTGGAATTCAATTAAGAATGGTCCTTAATATACTGATGGTGCAAATGCTACAGCTGCTGTGCGTGAAAGGATGAGGAAAGTGGATGACATGGCCTTAGCTATGATTAAGCTAGGACTATCTTGGTAGATCTTAACAAAGGTTACACATCACACTACGGCTAACGCTATATATGATGCAATCCTCGAGATGTATGAAGGTAACACCAAGCTGAAAAACATAAAGAAACAAAGACTCAAGCAACAGCTAGAAAGATTCAAGTACAAGGAAGAAGAAAGATTGAAGTCGATCCTAGAGAGATTTCTGGCTATTGCGAATGATCTGAGGACAACTGACGATGTGATGACCGAGTTTGATCTAACCACAAAGTTGCTGAACTCTATGCCCAAAGAGTGGTACACAGCTAGCAAATTCATCATGCAAAATCTCAACTTTGAAACACTTAAGTTGGATGATGTAATTTGCTTCCTTCAAGCTAGAGAAATAGAGATGATTGAGAGTGAAATGATCAAAGAAGAGAAGCCCTGTTTCCAGGTGTCCAATGCTCTCATTGCACCTATGGGAAACTTTTCAACCAAAAACAAACAGGAGATTCCCATCATAGAGGAACCAATTGAACAAGGTGTTGATAAACCTAAATCTTTTATTGGTGGTAGCACAAGTCACCAAGGAAACCAGTCAAGGTTCAATGTCCAACTCTTAGAAGATAATGACTCAGCCTCTATGACAAATGGACACACACCTTATGCTGGTGGAAGCAAAGGTCAAGGGAGTGAAACATAGGCTTTGTTTTCAATGTTCACTGAATCATACAATGCTTTTATGGAAAAGAACTTGATTCATACCAGTGTCAACCAGGATGACCTAGAGCAGATTGATGCAAATGATTTGGAGGATATGGATTTAAAATGGCATGCTGCCATGTTGGGTTAAAGAAGTAAAAGGTTGTTCAATAGGACTTGGAGGTCACTGGTGTCTGGTCCTAATGAAAGGATTGGGTTTGACAAGTCAAAGGCAATTTGCTACAATTTCCAACAGCCTGGACATTTTGCAAGAGAGTGCAATCTGCCAAGAAACTTTTAGATGAATAAGTACCAGAATCAACAACCTAGAAACCAGCAGCAATATCAGCAAAATCTGCCTACATACAACAACAACAATCCAAACAACTTCAACAATTTCTAACATCCTCAAATGAACAATCAACAAGTTGTGCCCCAAAATCAAAACTTTCAGAGAAACAAACAAAACAACCAAAACCTTCAAACCGCTCCAACCAACTCAAACAGAAACAACCAAAATCAACCAATAAATCAAGGGAATGTAGCTTTGGCTGCACAATAAGATGGTGATTTTATTGGAGCAACCATGAAGAGGACATCTCAAGAGCAAATGTTGCTTTGATGGCTATTACTGAAAATGAGGCTGGAACATCATCTCATGTGCACTTTATTCTGACAATTGATTTACATTAAACTATCAATGCTTTAACTTTAAAAGTAGGCAAGCTGGGGGGTGAGTGTTTTAGGATACGAAGTATCATTAATGGGTATGATTCAAGTGATCTAATCAATGAAGAGAAAATTAAAAGTTTGGAAGATGATTGTATGAGCTGTTATAGAGCTCAAAAGAGATACATCACTGAGATAGATGGATTGAAGAAAATGATTGTTGATGAGAAAGTGCAGAACACAAAATTGCAAGTTGAAAATGAATTTTTGAAGAACTTGGTTGCCACAGGTAACATTTGTGGTATCTTGAACCAAGTGAAAGAGGAAGACAAGTACAAAGCAGTTCCACCACCATTCAACAACAACTTTGTGCCCAAAGTTGACAAAGAAAAGAGGGATGCATATCTACAACAATTTAGAGATGTATTTCAAGACAAAGAAGAATTTGTTGATCTTTACAAGAATGTTGAGGCGAATGAAGAAGGAGAATTTGTAGTCAAGGAAGAAGTAAGAGAAGACAAGTCAATAGGAATACAAGTCTCTGAAGATGATTTTGATTCTAATGATCTGAATGCAGATGACTTAAGTGACTTAAGTGATTAGATCACAAATGAAGAAATTAGAGCTGCTGAAAGGGGCAGAAGAATGAAGAAACCAGAATCCATAGACAAACTTCCATTGTACCCACCAGTAACACCAAAGATGAAGAAACAAAATGAAAGAATGAAGAGAGAACATGTGTCCTTTGACATATGTGAGAAGAAAAAGGTGAGCTACAATGTAGTAAGGCCACCAAGCAAGGTTGTATTGAATAGGATAAGTAAAAACAACAAGAAAAAGATAACTGAAACAGTTGATGTTGAAAACCTTATCCCAGATTACCCAGTTTTCTCCAATCATGAGGTGTTTGATATTGGGGAAGTTGAGACTATAGAAGAATATAAGAGAGACAGTCAAGGCATAACGGAAGTCTAGATGAAGAACCTTTGAATATGAAGAAAATTATCTTTGTTAAAAGCAAGATTGAAAGGCAAGATATAAAAATTGAGGAGGTTTTTCCCTTCTCAACTGACTTTAATGGTCTGAAGACTCAAAAGACACTTGGTGTTAAACCACCTTGACCAAGTGAAATGTTTAAGAAAGGAAATGATCGTAAAAAATACAAGGGAAAAGTTTGGTGCAAGAAATGTGATGAATATGGTCAACACACTGATTCTTGTAATGATAGATTCAACGTTAAGCCTTTTCATGTTCCAAATGAGACAAAGTTTGGACAGGACTTTGTACTTTACAAACATAAATATGATGACTACTTAGGCAAAGGAAAAGTGTGTGGAAAAGAGACCATTAGAGAAGAACTCTTGAAAGCTGCAGTAGAGACTAAGATAGAAAAGACAGCTGATGTGAAAGCAAAGAGACAAGTGGCTGAACCAGTTAGAAGAAGCAGATCTCCTAAGAAGTCTGAAAAGGATGTCAAGAAGAATTTTCAACCCTTGAGATTTATCCCAAAACATGACACAGAATCTGTCAAGTCTATTAAAACATGGTTATGAACCTCAAGGATTCCTTTTGAAACCTAAGGTTGAAGTTAAAGAGGAGAAGAATACTGAAGTGAAAGTTAATCCAAGACCAATTGACTATGCAATCCAAGAGTGGGTTACTGTATTGGATGATTGCCCATGTCCGACATCATTTGTGAAAACTCCAAGAGAATGTGGTTATGAAACTGATAATTCAGATAATCTTGAGTTGACTCATGAAGAACCTGAACACATAACACTCACACCCAATGCTGCTACCAAAAATGAATCAGATGATCTGTAAGTTGAGATAGCTTGCACTTCATCACTCAATTAATCAACTTCTTCAACTTGTGCCGGAACAGTCCACTCCGCTGAATGAAGTATGGTACATGGATAGTGGATGTTCTAGGAATATGACCTGTGACAAGAGGTCACTTGTCAGTTATGAAGAGAAGTTTGAAGGTCCTGTGGCATTTGGCAGTGATGAGAATGGAGGAAAGATAGTTGGAAAGGGAATTTTGACAAATGGGAAAGTCTCATTTGACAATGTGTTCTTTGTTGAGGGACTACAATATAAACTGTTGAGCATATCACAGATGTGTGATAAGGGTTATAAAGTGGGTTTTAATGACTCACATTGTTTCATTATAAGACCTGAAATGATATGATCATGATGATGGCACCAAGAAATGGAAACTTATATGAGCTCAACATGAAAGAAGCTGTTTCAAGAGGTGGTACATGTTTTGTTTCCAAAGTCACTGAAAATGAGTCAAAATTGTGGCATAGGAAATTTTGTCATGTGAATCTGAAGAACATGAACAAACTTATGAAGGGTGAGCATGTAATTGGCTTGATTACAAGAGAGTTCAGATTGGATGATAACTGTATTTCATGCCAAAATGGCAAGCAGCACAAGTCTTCTCATAAGACAAAACTCATCAAGTGCTTGAATTCCTTAACATGGATCTCTTTGGTCCTGTGAGTGTCCCGAGCATAGGAAAGAAAAGATATTGTCTAGTGATCATTGATGATTATTCAAGTTATACTTGGGTTAATTTCCTGGGTACAAAAGATGAGACTGCGGAGCTGATTAAAGGATGTGTAACCAGGATTGAAGATCAACTGGATAAAAGGGTTAAAGTGATGAGAAGTGACAATAGTACTGAGTTCAAAAATGGAGTAATTGAAGAATTTTGTACAGAAAAAGGAATACTCCAACAATTCTCAGCTTCTAGAACTCCTGAACAGAATGGTGTTGTAGAGAGAAGAAACAGGACACTCATTGAGGCTGCAAGAAACATGTTGGTTGATGCTTTTCTGCCTGTGACCTTTTAGGCAGAAGCTATTAACACATACTGCTATGTTCAGAACAGGGTACTAATCAACAAAAGGCACAACAACACCTCATATGAAATATTCTTTAATAGAAAACCCTATATCAAGTTTCTTAAGCCTTTTGGATGCAAATGTTCACTCTTGAACACCAAGGACTATTTAAACAAGTTTCAAGCTAAATCCTTGGATTGCTTCTTTTTTGGTTACTCTACACACTTAAAAGCCTATAGAGTATATGTGAAAGACCATTTGAGTGTCATTGAATCATCTGACATAATCTTTAATGAAAATCAATTCAACACAGTTGATGGTGCAGCATGGCTGTTTGATTTTGAAAAATTGATCAAGTCATTCAAGATTTATCCTGAAGACTTTGATGATTCATTCTACAAGACCAGTGTAATGGAAGAGAAAAGCAACAAAACACTGGACTTGGAGAAGTTGTGGAAGAAGGTTGTAAATAAAGAAACTGAATATCCATTTATAAAGGATCCCTCAGGTGCAAATGTTGAACAAGTTCAAGACAATGATCAAGAGAACAATCAAAGTTCAAAACCAGATCATGCAAATAATCCTCAAGACAATCAAGAAGTGCAGAATGATCAAGTTCAAAATGAGGGAGCTCCAAGCAACCAAACAAGTGAAGAGGAAACAGTTTCAACAGCATGGTTTCAAGATCTTTTTGAAAGACTGAATTTGGGAAACAATGGTGCATCCACCTCTAGACAGAATAATGAAGAAGCACCAGAGTTTCATGATGTTAAAACTGAATTAATCATTGAGGAACCAGATCTCAGTGAATCAAATCTTGACACTATTGTGTATGCAGATGTGATAATTCAAACCCCTTATGTTGAAAAGAATCAACCTTCTGAAAACATCATTGGAAATATACATGAAAGAATTACAAGAAGTCATTCTGAATCTGCAAAAATTGGTTTTTACTCCTGCTTTCTATCCCAGATAGAAAAAAAGAACATTGTTCAAGCTCTAAAGGACAACACCTGGGTAGAAGCAATGCAAGAGGAGTTGGCACTGTTCAGAAATCTACATGTTTGGGAGCTTGTGGACAGGCCAAGAAACAGATATGCAATGGGAACAAAATGGGTTTTCAGAAATAAAAAGGATGAGAGGGGTATAGTGATCAAGAATAAATCCAGACATGTTGCACTTTGATGCCTACAAGAAGAAGGGATTAATTTTGAGGAAGTCTTTGCACCTGCTGCAAGGCTAGAATCCATAAGAATTTTTCTTGCTTATGATGCCTCAAAGAATATCAAGGTATTCCAACTTGATGTCAAATCTGCAATACTAAATGGAAAGATTGAAGAAGAGGTGTGTGTAACTTAACCACCAGGTTTTGAGGATCCTGTGTATGCTAACAGGGTGTATAAGTTAAACAAAGCCTTGTATGGATTGCATCAAGCTCCTAGAGCATGGTAAGACGAGTTTTCAAACCATCTGCTTAAAAATGGTTTCTAAAGGGGAGCTATTGACAAGACACTCTTTTACAAAAGGAGAGGATCAGATTTGTTGTTTTTACAAGTCTAAGTGGATGATATCATCTTTGGGTCAACCAATGAACAAATGTGTATGGAGTTTGAAGAGGAGATGAAATCCAAATACAGTATGAGCTCTATGGGAGAAATGAACTTCTTTCTTGGAATGCAAGTTCAACAAAAAACTGATGGGATTTTCATCTACCACACTAAATATGTACATGACATTTTGAATAAGTTCAAATGTCATGAATTCAAAACAGCTTCAAATCCAATGGACACAAAAGAAAAGATGATATCTGATGAATAGGGGGAGCCTATGGATGAACGCGAATATAGAGACAAGATTGGATACCTGATGTAACTAACTGCTACAAGACCTGACATTAGGTATGCTGTGTGTGTCTGTGCAAGATTCCAATCAAGTTCAAAAGTTTCTCACATGAATGCAGTCAAGAGAATTTTTAGATATTTGAAGGGAAGACCTGACTTGGGGATTTGGTATCCAAAGAACCAGTCTTCTGATTTGATTGCCTACACAGATAGTGATTATGATGGGTGTAACATGAGCAGGAAGTCAACCTCAGTTGGATGTCAATTCTTGGGAGACATGCTAGTGTCATGGCAATGCAAAAACCAGACCACTGTGTCAATCTCAACAGCAAAGGCTGAATATATTGCTGCATCTGCTTACTGTGCACAAGTTCTCTGGATTCAAAATCAGATGCTGGACTATGGTTTGAATTTTCTGAACACCCCTATTTTTATTGATAATACTACTACATATTTTATTGATAAGATATTGTAGTGAAAAAAGGTTTGATTGAAATGAAAAGAGTTGATACAAGTGATAGCTTGGCTGAACTGTTAACCAAACCACTTGATAGAACCAGGTTTAACATTCTTCTGAAAGCCCTGGGCATGATCAACTCTAATGAAGTCTGATTGAGGATGTGTGCTTGACTGTGCAAATTGACTATCTTCTCAAAGTCTTATTAAATGTTGTGAATGTGTGTGATTATGATACATTTCCATGTTGACTGATATGTACTTAAGTGATTATCTGTGCAAATTAGGTATCTTTGATTATTATGTTTGTTAATCAGTTGACTGAAAGGATGTTATGATAAGTATTTTGAAATGTCTAAATTGATTGAATGCTTATCTGATGTCATGATTGATTGTCTGAATATGTGTTTAATCTGATCAGATGATGTTGTTAGGATCTGTTAGACTATGCATTATGTGAAATCTGCTTATTTTGAGAATGTCATTTATGGTTAAGATTTGAATATGCTATGCTTGTTTTTTTGTGTCAAAATGTGTTTTCATGTCAAAATGTTATGCTAAATTGAAATTGCAAAGAAAAGCTTTTGACCAAAACTAGTTTTTGATAACACATAGCAAGTTGTTAATGGTGTAGAGACATGATAATACTATTCAGTTCAAAGCTTTATAGAAGCTTAAAATAAAATTTTCAAAGAAAAGTCTCAAAGAGTTACTTTTTGCTGACAATTATGTCATTTGCTCAAGTTGGAAGGGCATATACTTGTATATGTTTGGTCATGTCATCTGTTTTCAGATTGAAAGGATAGCCATTAACCAGGAAAACTGAAAGCATTTGGGGCAATTGTAACTTCTTTTATATTCTCTCACTTAAAATTATGTCAATAACTCTGTTTTCAAAGGACATATACTCACATATATTTTTGGTCCTGTTAAACACTTGTGGTCAAATAGGACAGCCATTTACCTGCCAAATAAGAGATATTGGGGTGTCAGAATTTTAAACTTTGTTAATATGGGAAATGATAGTACATTGACTACTTAGCCAATCATATGGATTTAATAGGCCAAAAGGGCACTTAGTACAGTCATTGACATGTATGGTTGCTTTCTCATGACAATCACTACACAAGTAGTCTTTTGGAGTTTCACCGAAACACACACGAGTCGACTCAAACCGTTGGTGAACAAACAATAAATAATGTAAACAAGTGCTTGGTATAAATATGTGTTATATTTATGTGCTTGCATTGTGTAACATTATTTGATGGAGAAAATAAACTAGTTTTTGCGAGAATTAAAATAAATAGAAATGGAGGGTGCAAGTTGTTACATGTGATATAATTAATTATTATATAAACAAATTAAAAACACAAACCCTAACTCTTTCCCTCTCTCCCTCTCCCCTTGGCGACGGCAGCCCCTCCCCCCCCCCCCTTGATAGGCCGAAACACAACACACACTCACACACATAAAATAATCTTTGCAAGCTTGTTGAAGGTTTAAGGTGTTAACTAGGTAACTAAACACTCTCTCTAGCCTATTTCATTGATTTAATTGCATGATTAAGCTTAATAAACATAAACCCTAGATGTTAAAATTATTGATTGTTGATTGATTATGAGTCTAGAGGGTTGCTTGTATGGTTAATTGTTCATAGATTGATAGTTTGTTGAGTTTTGACAAAAACTGATGCTGGACCGATTCTTAATTTCATGTTGAAACGACTGTAACTCGATGTTAATTATATATTTTGAAGTTATTGTTAATTCTATAATATACTAGGTCGAGTCTAGTTTCTAAAAAGTTCGAGTTTGTAAATTTTGGACGTGTAAATGTTAGTTTTAATTATTTTACAAAACTGGTGTGCAAGGCTGATTCAGGAGACCTGCTATTAGGCTGTTTTGAAATTAGTATATCTCATAAAATACAAGACCAAATGGATTGGTTCCACTTCTGGAAGTTAATATTTTTAGTTAGGAACTAAACCCAATTGGTATTGAATTAATTGGATTTGTCATGAATCGGGAATAACAAATAACATTCTGTTACGCATGATAATGATTGCTGTGTATTTTCTGTGATGTTTTGATCATTGTGATAATACCGTATATGATAAAAATATAATAAAACTATTTTTAGAAACCTAACTCACGTGTGCTTCTGTAATGATTTTTGGTGATTTATTTGACATGTTAGGATTTATTAAATAGAGAAATGTGTTCGAGTGAAAATCTGCCTGGACAATTTAGCTGCTGAATTACTTGAATAATCATGAAAATTGCATAACTGATCGATGTTTGCTATGTTTTGACTAAATTGCCCTTGTGGGGAATATTTGCTAGTAGTGAACGATGTTAATACTTGGCACTTAAGTTCTTGTTCATGTGTGTAACTTATCACCAATGTGTTTGTCGAGTCGCACTTATTTCACAAAAGAAACACGAAACGCATCTCATGCTTAAGTTGTATGTGTTGAGTCTAGGGCTCACTTGTAGTTCAATACTTAGAAAAATCTCGTTTTTGTGTTTAGAACACTAGTGAAGATTTTTCTGTGATGCACACCTTTCTCGGATCTTTTTGGTTATCTTCGCAAACAGTGAGTTTCACGTCCCCTTTTTACTCTTTTTAAACGCTTTTATTAGGGGGAGATAACATACTCCAACGCTGTAGATTTTATTAGGGGGGGATAACATACTCCAACGCTAACTTTAGTTGGCAAACAAACCAACTAAAGTCCTTCATAACATCGAACCGGTTAATATTTGTATAATAGCGAGTCACTGTTGAGTAGTACTACTGGGTTTGACAAACCCCACCCAACTCTAAACTCGACTGTAGGTCGAGTGGGTGTAATCTTGGCTAACACATTACAAAGGTCGTGGTTGACCTGGTGGCAACGCAATTGATAAACACTCAGCTTCGGTGTCGAACACTTGGTAATATATTCTTGATAGGTTAGCTACCTATTGATATATAAATGACTTAACACTATCTGGTAACGCAAACGCAAACGCAAACGGAAATGCAAACACTTTAATTTATTTGTATAAACTTGTGAACTCACCAACCTTTGTGTTGACACTTTTAGTATGTTATTCTCAGGTAGCCGAGGCGGGCGCGCGTATAGGACATGCATTCGCTAAACACCATTGCTTTAAAACACCTTTAATTTTTATCTTGATAACTTGGGTTTTAAGTCGTCCTGTGTGGCGCCACTTTTTGGTTTACAATTTACGCTTCCGCATTTCATTTAAGACTTGATGTCTTGTTGGTTTTGAAAACTTTAAATATGGTGTTTGATTATAACTAATGATTCCGATCCTGTTAGCTCACACCCTCTAACGGTAAAACTCCGTTAGTGGATTTTGAGGGTGTGACAGATTTGTATCAGAGCTATTGGTTATAGCGAACTAGAAATGCATTCATACTAGTCTATAACCGAAATGACCCATTAGTTATAATTTTACGCACTGCATATGTAAATACGTATTATATATATTTAGTTATTTGTTTTCTTTATCTCTTTACCTCATTCACTCATACGCGCGCATACACGACTTATCCTGTAAGGATGTCAACGCCATCATCATCATCATCCGACCCGGTGTCCCACGCCCCCAGAAAGGAACCGCAGCCACCCGACTCATCACCACCCCGAGACTTATACGAGGACAACGGTAACCGGAGTTGGTACCCAAGTTTGATCAAGCGGTTTGTCTACCGTGAGCAAGTTCCCACACTACCTCTCCCGAGCTGTCCTAACCCTACCGATGGAACGCGCTTTCGCAGCTCTCGCCTCCTGTTTGGAGCGTGAATTTGAGATTATGCACTCGACGAAAGTGAATGTTAATGGATTGATAGGGGATGGAGCAGAGGCTAGGAAGAGAATTTCCTACCTGACCGAAGCCATGAAGGGAGTTCAGGATGCTCATGTTCAACTAGTGAAGCTAGTAATCAAGATACAATAAGAGATGATAGACTGGCAAGACGAAGTTTGGAAAGAAAGGAGTCTTGCAGCAGTAGCTCTAGCTCGTTGCGAGACACTAGAGTCACGAATTGCCCCTAACACAGCCGAACATGAGGAGGATCCTGAACAAATCAAACGATGGACGCGGTCGCGGTAACATCAACATGACCGCAGCAGGACTTCAAGCCTTACTGAATGACCATGCAGCGGCAGCTTTAGCTGTGCATGTTCAGAATCAAGCCGGAGGTCCATCCGGAGTCTGTACTTTCAAGAACTACTTGGACTGCAAGCCTAATTCATTTGACGGCACTGAGGGAGCCATAGGTTTCCTGCGTTGGGCCGAGAAGGCAGAGTCAACCTTTGAGATGTGTAACTGCCCACCAGCCAGCAGGGTCAAGTTTGCTGCCGGAACACTGCAAGATTCCGCCCTCACATGGTGGAATTCGAATGTAAAGATTCTTGGGTTGGAATTGGCGAATGTTATGAATTGGGAGGAATTCAAGAACATGATGCTAGAAGAATATTATCCTAGAGAGGAAATCTCGAAACTGGAATCGGAATTTTGGGCGTTAAAGATGGTGGGTTCTGAGATTGAAGCCTACACCACCCGTTCCCACGAGCTGGCGGTGATGTGCCCATGGATGGTACATTCGCTAAGTAAAAGAATCGAGATATATATCGATGGTTTGGTACCCCAGCTTCAGGGTATGGTGACGTCTTCTAAACCAACCACTATTCAGCAAGCGATCCGAATAGCCCACAAGCTGACGGATCAAGCAGTGTCACAAGGTGCGTTACCACCTAGAGGTTCCACCTCTAAAACCCGTGACAACTCAAGCACTAACAACAACAACAACAACTCTAGGAATGGAAAGAGGAAGTTTGACAACACCAGGTCCTCATCATCGAACCCTCCATAGCAACAACACCACCGTAGACCCGAACTCACTCGGAACTACAATAATCAAGGTTCCAACAACAACAACAATGGTGGCGAGAGTTCAAGTGGCTATGCTGGAAAGTACCCAAAGTGCAACAAGTGCAACTATCACCATGCTGGCCTTTGCGACCGTATTAAGTGTTTGTGATGCGGTAAATTGAGTCATCAGGGGACTGTAGGGGAGACCTAGCTGGTAAGGGTGCTCCTAAACAGCCTACAACGACGAAAGGGTGCTTTGAGTGTGGTCAGGAGGGTCACTTCAAGAAGGATTGTCCGAAACTGAAGCATAATGAGAGAAATGGAGGCAATAAAAGTAACGGAAGCGGTAGTAAGCGTAGAGCTTTCGCCATTAGATCGAGCGAGGCCCGCAGCGACCCGAACATGGTTACCGGTAAGTTTCCTGTGAACGACTGTTTTGCTTATTTTTTTTTGACACTTTAGCTGATAGGAGTTTTGTATCGAAAGCCTTTAGTAAACTCTTAGACTTAACTCCAACTCCGTTAGATGCTAAGGTTCTTGTTGAATTAGCTGACGGTAAGTCTATAGAAACAACTCATGTACCAGCGGGATGTAAGTTGAAACTGTCAGGTCATACCTTCGATATCGACCTCATACCCTTTACGCTTATTAGTTTCGACGTTATTTTCGGCATGGACTGGCTATCCGAGAATAGAGCAGAGATTATATGCCAAGACAAGATTGTTCAAATCACTACTCCTTTTGGCGAAATCATCTCGATACAAGGCGAGAAGAGCGGCATGACCACCAGCATCATCACCCTCATGATGGCGCAGAAATATTTACGAAAGCGTCATCCGACGACTTTAGCTCACATTATTGAGAAACCCACGGAAGAGAAGCGGATCGAAGATATACCAATTGTGCGAGATTTTCCCGAAGCCTTCCCGGAAGATTTTCCAGGACTCCCACCTATTTGACAAGTCGAGTTCCAAACTTAGCCCCCGGTGCGGCACCCATAGCACGAGCCCCGTATCGGCTCGCACCGGCGGAGCTTCAGGAGTTGTGCACTCAATTACAAGACTTGTTGGATAAAGGTTTCATCTGACCTAGCTCATCACCATGGGGAGCCCCTGTCCTATTTGTCCGAAAGAAGGACGGGACTTTCTGCATGTGCATCGACTACCGGTAACTGAACAAGGTGACGGTTGAGAACTGTTATCCCCTACCCCGAATTGATTATCTTTTCGACCAGCTTCAAGGGTCGAGTTACTACTCGAAGATCGATTTGAGATCTGGTTACCATCAATTAAGAGTGCGCGAAGAAGACATCTCAAAGACGGCTTTCAGGACTCGGTATGGTCACTACGAGTTTTTGGTTATGCCTTTTGGCTTAACCAACGCACCAGCCATATTCATGGACCTCATGAACCGAGTATGCAAGGCGTACCTCGACAAGTTTGTCATTGTTTTCATTGATGATATCCTCATCTACTCCAAGAACGAGACCGGCCATGAAGAACATCTGAGGATAATCCTGGAATTACTAAAGAAAGACAACTGTACGCTAAACTCTCGAAATGCAAATTTTGTCTTCGCGAGGTTCACTTCTTAGGACATGTGATCAATGAGAATGGTATCCATGTCGACCCAGGCAAGGTAGAGGCCATCAAAAAACTGGGAAGCACCTAAGACCCCGACTGAGGTACGACAATTCCTAGGACTTGCTGGCTACTACCGACGTTTCATCGAGGGATTTTCAAAGATTGCCCAACCCCTTACCACACTGACACACAAAGGTACTAAGTATAATTGGGGTGACGCGCATGATTCCGCCTTCCAACTGTTGAATACCAAACTCTGTAGCGCACCTATCCTAGCCCTCCCCGAGGGAACGGAAAATTTTGAGGTGTATTGTGACGCCCGATACAGGGTCTCGGTTGCGTGTTAATGCAACTCGAGAAGGTTATAGCCTATGCCTCTCGATAGCTACGGATCCAAAAGAAAAACTATACAACCCATGACTTGGAACTCGGAGCTGTGGTGTTTGCTCTTAAGATATGGAGACATTACTTATACGGAACCAGATTTACCATTTACACCGACCACAAGAGTCTCCAACATATTTACGATCAAAAGGAGTTGGACATGCGACAGCGTCGTTGGGTCGAGCTACTTAAAGATTATGACTGTGCCATCAAGTACCACCCTGGCAAGGCCAATGTAGTGGCCGATGCTCTCAGCAGTTCATCAAGACAATCAGGAAGTGCAAAACAATCAAGTTCAGAATGAGGAGAACCCAAGCAACCAAACTAATGAAGAAGAAGCTGTATCAACAGCAAGATTTCAAATTTTTTTTGAAAGAATGAATATTGGAAACAATGGTGCATCTACCTCAAGACAATACAATGAAGAAGCACCAGAGTTTCATGATGCTGAAACAGAATTGATCATTGAAGAACCAGGACTCAATGAATCAAATCTTGACACAAATATGTCTGCAGATATGATAGTTCAAACCCCTTATGTTGAAAAGAATCATCCTTCTGAAAAGATCATTGGTGATCTACATGAAAGAGTTACAAGAAGCCACTCTGAAATTGCAAACATCTGTTTGTACTCCTGCTTTCTATCCCAAATTGAACCAAAGAACATTGTTCAAGCTCTAAATGACAAAAGTTGGGTGGAGTTCAATAAATCAATCAAACCGTGGAAAGGCAATTAAGAATGGACCATATGTTCTTGATGGCATTGCAAACAATCAAACCGTGGAAGGCAAACGAAAAAGAAAGATGATAGGGCAGTCTATGCTGAAACTTGGTCTGTCTTGGGAGATTTTGACTAGTGTGGCTCGTCACACTACTGCAAAATCTATGTTTGATGCCATAGTGGAGATGTTTGAAGAAAACAATAAGCTTAAATACATCAAGAAAGACATACTGAAGCAACAACTGGATAGATTCAAGTTCAAGGAGGGAGAGAGATTGAAATCTGTTTTGCAAAGGTTTGTTGTTATTGTAAATGAAATCATAACTACTGACCTTGTAATAACAGATTTTGATCTAGACAAGAAACAATTATCATCTTTGTCTGGAGAATCGTACACTGCAAGCAATTTCATAAAAGAAAAGGCTAATTTCCCAACATTCAAGCTTGATGATGTTATCGTCTTTTTGTAAGCATATGCCATAGGATCCATCATGTATGCAATGATATGCACAAGACCGGATGTGTCATGTGCTTTAAGCATGACAAGTAGATACCAACAAAATCCGGGAAGTAGCCATTGGATGGCTTTTAAGAGTATATCGAAATACCTTAGAAGGACTAAGGTTATGTTTCTAATATATGGCTCTGGTGAGGAGGAACTCGTTGTAAAGGGTTACACGGATGCGAGTTTCCAAACTGATCAAAATGATTATTGATCACAATCGGGATATGTTTCCGTTATGAATGGTGGGGCAGTCTGTTGGAAGAGCGCAAAACAATATCTGGTAGCATTGTCCACCATTGAATCGGAATACATCGCCGCCTCATTGGCAGCTCAAGAAGCTGTGTGGATAAGAAAATCCATTGCCGACCTAGGGGTATTCCGTACCATTCAGGATCCTCTAGAAAACTTTTGTGACAACGAGGGTGCGATTTCTCAAATCAAGGAACCCCGTGCACATAAAAAGACGAGGCACATTGAACGGAGATTCAACTACATAAGGGATGAAGTTGAAAAAGGAAATATATGTATTCACAAAGTCCACACTGATCAAAACATTGCGGATCCATTCACGAAGCTCCTTGAAAGGCCAAATCATGAGGGTCATACTTGTGCCTTAGGCCTTTGATATTCTAGTGACTGAATTTGATCTATTTTGTATTTAGATATTGGAACAATTATTATTTTGACTCATTCATATGATTATGGTTTATGATTATGACATTTGAGTTATGTTCCGTTTTAGCATGTTTAAAACAGTGAATAAGTTCATTATTCTAAATGTCCGTAGTCGCTCATATTTGTGGGAACAAATATGAAGTTAAGACTATTATGAACTTGGATTGATGGATATTCATAAGGTATGAATATACATCAAGGGTTTGCCTGCAAGGTTCATAGATATTAATGGGATATAAATATTGGACTGACCCGCCCTCAAATGTTACTGCATGGAATCCTTGTGATTTGTGGTCATAAGTAAATTTGAGTTAAGGAAAATATCATAGTATCCAGCAACCTGAGATACACATTGGGTCTTGATATTCACCAAATATTATACATTGACTTATTTCTTCGCTGCTCAAAAACATGACAGTACATTAGGTTAAGTTCAAGTGTAGTACAAGGTGATTGTGAGAGACGTATGTAGTTAAAAGGGGATCTGTCTCTCTTATTCGTTGTGAGTTAGATGTCTAAGGCCTACTAACTTAAATCAACAGAGAATGATCACTCTATGTCTCTGGATTTGACATGACATATGTGGCAAAAGGATAAATGATATATTCACCTAAATCATTTCAAGTAAGGGACTAGAAGGGGATGATATTTTTTAATGGCACTTCATCATACGTATTAGGGGTAGTAAAACTTGTTAGGCGGTATTTGTTATTTGCATCAATCTTCTTTGTATCTTGTGCAAGTGAGAGATTTTTGGAATCTGTGTGCTCAAGACACATATTAGAGTTCAAGTGGCTAGTGTTTTATGATCCAAGTTGGGTCATACCTAATTACAAGCTAGATGCACACCCACGATATTTATTTGAAAATATGATCTAACAAATAAATATTAACACTTAAGATATTTAGAAGATGGGTTTCTAAATATTTGCATTTGTGTAATGAATAAATTATATAGATAATTTATATTTTGAGAGAAGATATTTATAATGTTATTTAAGGTGGTTAAACAACATGATGCATGTTACTTACATTATGTTATATTACATTTTATAATATGTAGAAAATATAACATAAGTAATAAAATGGAAGGGTTTGAATATTTGGGAGGAAAATATTTTTCTCTCTCATCTATTTATTATGTTGCTCTTTCAAAAACATGCAGGAGAAATAATTGGCCATAAAAAACTGGTGCATTGGTCGTATCTCGCTCTCTCTCTCTCTCTCTCTCTCTCTCTCTGTCACACACACACACACAACAGTGAGTAAACTGATTTTCTTTATCTCCCAATTCCGGCCATGGGATCAAGAAACAATAAGGAGTTTTCTAGTAAAAATCCTAGCAATCCAAGGGTGCTTTGTTGGTAGCTTGAAGAGTATACAAGCTTGATGCTCTTCTCCTTTGAAGACTAGACGTTCCATCCTCATCCTTTTCATCTCTCTTAGCATCTTGAATGTAGTATGCTAAAACACCCTATGGTTGTTTTGATAGCATGTAAATTCGTATATGGATTCGGGTCTTGGGTTTTATATATACAACGGGTTTTATATTAATCTAATTAACAAGATTTAAAACTTAATGTCCGCTGCGTTTTCATATAAATGGGTTTCTATGACTTTGATAATCTTGTTAAAACCCAACGAAAAAAAGACCGAGACGTAAAATAAAGCACTAACAAACGCCCACTCGTTTCGAGCTCTTTGTATCTTTACTACAGGAAGCTGCTAGTCTTCCAGTTAGCACAACTATGAATTCCAAATGAATAACATACTCGAACAACCCTTTGAAATTGCATACGCTTCCCATTATCTTTCACGTTCGCCCATCTAATCCACTTATTGTATAATACTTCATTGTCGTACTGAGATAGGTTGACTAGCCACATAGGATCAATAAACATTATAAACTCGATCTTTGTAACACCCCGTAACCGCAGCGGAAACGTACACGGGATGCAACAGACACATCTGATATCAACAGCATAGCTTATAAAGAAAACACCACTACATTAATTTAAACGAATTACATTGTTCCGAGTTTCGTTACCATCTAGGTGTTAACACATAAGTTTTACCGATAGTACATTAACATATTTAATGCAAAATATAGATCCTTAATCTTCCACAAAATAGCACACATCATCAAGCACGTATCACTCATTCCAATTTGGGTGTACCTAGAAAGCATGTAAAGAAAACGGGTCAACTACGAATAGTTGGTGAGTTTCACTAATTTAAGTAAACCATGACAAATCATTTTAATAATCATAAATTAATGATGTAATTATGCTTAGCCTACAAGTGAAAACTCTGTTAACCCAGAAACACATTTAATAACCTCAGGGGACACTGTTAACCCAGAAATACATTTAATAACCCCTGGGGACACTGTTAACCCAGAAATACATTTAATAACCTCTGGGGACACTGTTAACCCAGAAACACATTTAATAACCTCTGGGGACACTGTTAACCCAGAATTACATTTAATAATAACCTCTGGGGACACTGTTAACCCAGAACACTGTTTCGGGTCTTACAATATTAGCAACTCAGACAATTACCATCTTAATTCATTACCGTACGATTCCCGTACAATAAACATTATATAAATACATTCATTTCCATGCGATCGGCATGTACTTAAACACTTTGATAAAAACATGCTTTCCGCCCCGGGAAAATATTTAAAACAGTTCAATAAAAAGGGGCTCGTGAAAACTCACCTTTTTTGTGAGCAAGATGTAATACTGTGAACAGCTACCGGCCCGGATCTGTAATACGATCCCTAAGTCGTTACTACACAATTTCTATTAATATAACTTAAATTCGTGTTAACCGGTACGTCCGGGGACACTGTTAACCCAGTACCGTACACGATCCGGGGACAATGTTAACCCCGAAACACTTCTCAGGACTTAGATTGTGATATCACTTAGAGTTCTTTAGTCAAAGCTACCATTAGTTTGTTTTCTCGTTTTGCGTGCCTAGCACGGTTATTCGTCTTTATGTTTTCAAAAATGAGTTTGGCCACATACGACCCGAAAATAGTTGTTATGGATATTTTAATTAAAGTGGTGAAATTAGAGCTAGGTTTAGACACCCCGTTTGGCCGCGGGGCCCGTTTCCGTCTTTAGTATACCGGAAACTGCTAAATCGGGTAAAATTACCCAAATCATCCGAATTACTTTCGGATGATTTATTTTTACTTGATTAACTTAGTTTCATGAAAATAGTCCATTTTTAGGGTTTTTATACACCAGTCAGCTCGCTTAGGCGAACTTTGCCGGTTTACACGTTTTAAGCTTTAAAAGTTTGTTTTTAAGTTCCATTTAGCACAAATAATTATCCGTTTAGTCTCGGATCTTGAAATTTTGCACAAATCAGTTTTTGACAGTAAGGAATTTTATAAAAATATTTCCAGAATTAATTTTTATATTTAACATTTATTTATCTATTTTTAAACGTCATTTAAACACCAAATATGTCGAAAATACCAAACGACCTTAGAAAAATCCCAAATTTTTCTGGGATGACTCTTGCCATCCACATAGTTCCCAGTAATTTTTACAGAACCAAAAACTCATTTTACATGGCATTTTCACCAAAACCGAGCTAGAAAACCCTAGATCTCGTTTTACCGAAAAGCCTACTTAGACTTCTCCAATGGACCTGAAATTTTGTGTGTGACTTTTATATGTCATAAAAAGCTTATCTGAATTTTTCCAGAATTTTGCATGATGTTTAGCTATTTTTCACCATTTTTAGCCAAAACCGAGCATTAAATTCACCAAATATTCATCCTTTATCCAAAAATTACCAAATTTCACAGATCTCATATTTTCATGTGTAGATCATGTCTGTGAAATTTCATGACTCAACTCTAAGTCTACCACAATCTGTCCAAATCATACGAAAAACCGAACTACCTTGTGTTTCTAGCTTTAGATCGCAAAGATCTTGCTTTCTAGCCTTTGCTAGCAGCTAGCTACAACACCTACAACTACAACAACACCACACCAAGCAAGTTATACCCACAATCAAGCCATTTCTTTCATGGTTTCGGTTAAGACATCAAAACAAAGATTTTAACCGTAAAAATTCGTTTTTGACTCTTTTAACTCCTTTCTTGGACCAAGATCCCTTGTATAACTTGTATACATCACTTGATCATGCAAGAATCGGTTTCATCTCGGGTTTTCACCCATTTTTCACTTGAAACCTCATTTTCTTGTAAATGACTCGAGAAAAGACGATGAACACGACTATAATCCGATCTTTACCTCGGTTTCTTGGTATAAATCAAAGGAGGTTGGATGAAGGTTGAGGAGTGTTGAGAGAATTGTGGAGTTTGGATGTAAAAAAGAAAATGAAGTGTGTGTGTGTGTGACTAGGGACCGATAGGTCCATGTAAGGTGTGGGGTGGGGCCCACATCTTCAACCTTGGCCACACATTCGGATTGTGTAATCCGGATAATGTTGTGGATAATCTGGTTCAGTTCATTTTTCGGTTAAACGTTTAATTCCGCTCAAAACGAGGCCAAAACGGTCGTTTTTCGGGTTAAAATTTAAATTTATATAAAACCGATTTAAAAACTTTAAAAACTTAAACCATGACATTTATTGACTTAACACATCATATTGTCTGTAATTGTGCATCTTTTTTTTCGGCTTGATCGATCGTCTCTTGCTTGGTTTGATGTTAAAGGTTTCGTTTATCGTACCGACGTACTAATAAATCGAAATCCTTTTTCTGTGATATAATTCACTTATCCCGAAGCTTTAATACTTCGTACCCATCACTAAACATTATATATTTCGTCTATAATGTAATCCCTGATTAGTTCGGGTTTCAATAACCGTTCATCGATTAATCGTAATTTCAATACGACTAGCTGTATATTCGAGTATAATTCGTACTGTGAATCTTATATACTCGTATAAACACATTATAATTCATATATTCAGTATTGAATAACACGTAAATAGTATATTCCGGCTAGGGTATACCTGAATTTGCCGGAATCGTTACAGTCTTCAAACCTGATCCCAATACAATTACCGCCTCATTGTTCTGGTCATCGTAGTACCACCGATTAAATTTCTAATAAAGGGTTTGGGGAAAACTCTTCTAAGGAACATTCTTTAAAGTACGCAGCAGCTTTACATTAAGCACAATCTTTCTCCAACCAGTGCGTGGATCAATTTCGTCAATATATTTTCGTGGCGGCACATGAGGTTTGAAGAATATAAATCCACACCTTATCTAGTGTAATGGATGATCATAGAACCAATCCGCCAACTGATTTCCACCTTGATTCATGAATGGTCTATTTGCTAATGTACAAACGTCCAAATGCGGAAAGGAAAGCACATCATCAATATGTTTAAAATACTAAAAGCCATGCTCCCATTTCACAATACATACTTTGAGCTCTAGTTCAAACATCTACGAGATAATGTTATCTTTGAACATCTTGACCGCTTCAAACTTCTTCATTTGATATGTCGATTCTCGAACCTTTGACTGCATATACTCTTCTCTTTCAGCGTATCTTAGGTCCTCGATCATCTTGTTCATCTTTAACATGTTATGGTTGAGTTTATCATCAGAAGCTTGTGTCTTAGGTACTTTCATCTTGTCTTTTCCTTTATCTTTCTCTTTTTCTTTCCTCAAATGTTATTCGACCGCATCAAAGTATTATATTGTAAAGAACGGAATCCCTTCATTAGAAGTAGATTAAGTGTACAAATCTAGGTATTCCTCTGTCATCACATCCTTCATCTCAACCTTATCATAATCAGAAGTAGTATTCTCAGGCGGAACACCTTTATCATATATCACTTCTTAACTATCTTCCACCTCCACATCTACTGTTTTCTCCAACTCATCCACATCCTCCTTGTATAATCTAATAAGTAGACCGATTTGTTCTTTAATTAATGAATGGTCAGCAAACTTGTAACACCCCGTAACCGCAGCGGAAACGTAAACGGGATGCAACAGACACCTCTGATATCAACCACATTGTTTATAAAGAAAACTGAATACATTAATATACCTCAAATTACATTATCTTGTATTTCATTACCGTCTAGGTGATACACACATCATACAATACGATACATAATTCTATTTATTATAATGTATCCTAACATTCCGCACGCAAATCTTACACACATCAAGCACTTAGCACGTAAGCAATCACTTCATCTTAGTTGTACCTGAAAAGCATGTGAGAAAACGGGTCAACTACGAATAGTTGGTGAGTTTCACAATTTGAGTAAACCATGATAAATCCATATCAAAATATAATATTATCTGGGGACACTGTTAACCCAGTACCGTACTCATTCCGGGGGCAATGTTAACCCAGAAACACGATGTAATTATGCTGAGCCCATAAGCGAAACCTCTGTTTGGGGACACTGTTAACCCAGTACAGTACTCATTCCGGGGACAATGTTAACCCAGAAACACTTCTAGGGACATCTGGGGACACTATTAACCCAGTACTGTACCCATTCCGTACGATTCCCGTATAATCAAATATTTATAAATACACGCAAATCCATGCGTTCAGTATGTACTTAAACATTTTATTAGTAACATGCTTCCGCCCCGGGAAAATATTTGAAAACAATTCAGAAAAAGGGGCTCGTGAAACTCACCTTAGCACATGCAAGCAGGTAACAACAATCATTATCAGTTAACACGTCCAGTCTGTAATATGATCCCTACGATCGTTACTATACACTCATTATTAATATAACTTTAACCAAGTTAACCGGTACATCTGGGGACACTGTTAACCCAGCACTGTACCCGTTCTGGGGGCAAGGTTAACCCAGAAACACTTCTCCGGACTCAGATTGTGATGTCGTTTAGAGTTCCATGGTCACAACTACTATTAGTCGTTTTCCTCGTTTTGCGTGCCTAGCACGGTTATCCGTTTTTACGTTTCAAAAGTGAGTTTGGTCACACACGACCCGAAAGTAGTGGTTGACTGATAATTTAATTAATGATGTGAAATTAGAGCTCGGTTTAGACGCCCCGATTGGCCGCGGGACCCGTTTCCGTATTTGGCGTACCGGAAAACTGTTAAATCGGTTAAAAATACCCACATCATCCGAATTATTTTCGGATGATTCATTTTTACTTGTTTAAATCAATTATATGAAAATAGTTCATTTTTAGGGTTTTTAGACACCAGTCAGCTCGCTTAAGCGAACTTCACCGGTTTACGCGTTTTAACTTTAAAAGTTTGATAATTAGCACAAATAATTATCCGTTTAATCTCGGATCTTGATATTTTGCACAAAAGACTTTTTGACAGTGGGGAATTTTATAAAAATATTTCCAGAATTAATTTTTATATTTAAAATTTATTTATCTATTTTTAAACACCATTTAAACACTAAATATGTCGTAAATACCAACCGATCTTAGAAAAATCCCAAATTTCTTCTGGATGTCCCCTGCAATCCACATAGTCCCCTGTAATTTTTCCAGAACCAAAATCTTCTTTTACATGCCATTTTCACTAAAACCGAGCTAGAAAACCATAGAACTCGTTTAACCGTAAAGCCTACTTAGACCTCTCCAACTGACCTCAGATTTTTTGTTTGAATTATACATGATATAAAAAGCTTATCTGAAATTTTCCAGAATTTTTCATGATATTTAACTATTTTTCACCATTTTTGGCCAAAACCGAGCATTAAATTCACCAAATATTCATCCTTTGTCCAAAAATTACCAAATATTCACAGAACTCTTATTTTCATGTGTAGAACATCCCTGTAAAATTTCATGACCTAACTCTAAACCATCAACAATCTGTCCCAAAACACATACACCGAACATAAACCGAATATACCTTTCGTTTTCCGCCACTACAAGCTACAAACTCGTTTTTCCGCCTTATCTACCACTAAACACAGAGCCTACAAACAACATACCACAATACCAAGCAAGTTACACTCACGATCAAGCCATTTCTTTCATGGTTTCGGTTATGATTCCAAAAAACAAAGATTTAACAGTAAAAATTCGTTTTTGATTCGTTTAACTCCTTTCTTGGACCAAGATCCCTTGTATAACCCGTATACATCACTTGATCATGCAAGAATCGGTTTTCATCATTGAAACCTCATTTTCTTGCAAAAAACTCAAGAAACGAAGATGAACACGTGCATAACTCGATCATTACCTCGTTTTTCTTGCTAGAACTCTCGGTTTTTGAATTATACTTTGGAGAGGATTGATGAACTTGGGAGTGTTTGTGTAAAAAAAAAAGAAATGAAGTGTGGTTTGAGGGGTGGTGGTCCGATCGGACTATGTGGGGGTGGGGTGGGACCCACCTCTCCATTTTAGGACACATGTTTGGATATCCGCAATTCGGATAATGTTTTAGATAATCTGGTTCAGTTCGTTTTTCGGTTAAATGTTTAATTCGGCTTAAAACGAGGCTAAAACGGTCGTTTTTCGGCTTAAAAATGAAATTTATATAAAACCGATTTAAAAACTTCAAAAACTTAAACCATGACATTTATTAACTTAAAACATCATATCATTAATTATCGCGCATCTTTTTCGGCTTGATCGATCATCTCTTGCTCGGTTTGGTATTAAAGGTTTCGTTTAATGTACCGACGTACCATTAAATCGAAATTCTTTTTCTGTGCCGTACTTTACTTATCCCGAAGCATTAATGCTTCGTAACATCACTAAATATTATAGATATCGTCTATAATTGAACCCTCGATTCGTTCGGGTTTCAATAATTATCGATCGATTAATCGCATATTCAATGCGGTGAATTATATATTCACGTACAATCAATACAATGAACCATGTATTCTCGTATAATTACCATGGTAACTCATGTACCCGACATTAAATATGACGTAACTATCGTCTACCGGTTAGGGTATCCCTGGTTTCGTCAGAATCGTTACAAAACTCGCCTTCTTCTATCTCGTATGCCCCCACCATATTCATTAAGACTCCTCGATCATCCATATATAAAACCATTTTTACTTTAAGAATGTTTACGCGCTGCACATTAGTAGAATCATGATACACCAACAATTACTTTCACGAATCCCCTTCAGCTGCAACATTACCTGATGATGAAGCACCACCACATGGTTGTTGACCAAATCCACCACGAGCTTCAGGAACTTTGTCGTCGTCATTCTTCAATTTCTTTAACATATCATCCTTACATGTCAATTGAGTATCAGCTCATCTTGCTTATCCAACCGCTTCCCATGAGCAATAACAAGGGCTTTCAAAACCCGGTTCTCTCATTGTACAAGATGAAAATGTTTCATCATTTGCCTCTGATAAGCCCGCTTTTGTTCTTGCAACTGTCTGTCAGTAGACATTTGATTCTCCTACATGTGAATCAGATTCATCAGCTAGAACATATGATACTGGACCGGCGAGTTATAGAAATTTGGATGAATCAGCTGTATTGGGCTACGGGTCAATAAAACGACATAATAGAATAGTTTGTCCTCTCCATTAGGCATGCAAGTATTATTGGACTTGTTGTAGCCAGATCTTGTTGAGAATAAGGCATTGGAGTTAACATCGATCAAGGAATTGACATGAGTCATGGATCGGTAGAAGTATTAATCGTAGGTGTAACCAATGGTATACTTGGAGCAGTTGAACCCGCTGGTGTCGGTGGAGTAGATACATTAGAAACCACAAGAACATGTGGTTGTGACCCCAATATCTCCACACCGGATCCCCTTCTGGTTCTCTTCTCTTCGGGCTTATCAACTAAAATAGCCTTTCCTTTCGCCTTATGTTTACGATATTCTACCGTAGCAACCTCATCACCACATGGATCACCATAACCTTTCAGACCATCATCACCACCATCACTACCATTACCATCACCACCTTCACGTTCAGAATCAGAATCATCATGGATTCAACGATCAATAGGTTGAGCAACATATTCTTCACCAACCAAATGACCAATAAACCTTTTAAACCTTGGCATCGTATAATCAGTCTGACCACGGTATACGCTAATTCTTTGCATCGTATCTTCATTAATATGTTCTAAAACAATACGATCAGCTCTAACCTCCGGGTCTTTGACAAGATTTGGCTCTAAATGATTAATGATCATGTACAGGAAACATGGATACATTAGGAACTTGTTCTTCCGTGTAGTGCAGTTATCCTTCATGTGATAGAACACCATCTCTGAAACGTTGAACAGCTTGTTCAATATTAATGCAAATGAAGCATAACTTTGCACTCATCATACCCTACTTTCCATCCTCTAAGGTAATCGATAAGTACATGTTGTTGGGTTTTAACAAGATTATCAAAGTTGTATAAACCCATTTATATGAAAAACGCAGCGGATAAATATGTTTTAAATCTTGTTAATTAGATGAATATAAACCGATTTTTTATGTAAAACCCAAGCCCCGGATCCTTATACAAATTTGCATGCTTACCAATATAAACAACCATAGGGTATTCTTAGCATACTACCTTCAAGAGCTTAAGAGAAATGAAGGAGATGATGCTATGAAAGACGGGTCTTCAAGATAGAAGGACCTCAAGCTTGTATACCCTTCAAGCTTCCAACAAACACCTTGATTATGCTAGGATTTACACTTGAAAACTCTTTCTTGTTATCCCTTTCATTAGCCTAAATTAGAATGAGGAAGAAGAGAGTTCACTAGCAACTTGCGTGTATGAGAGAGAGAGAGAGTTGGTGTTACCAATGCACCACATAAATCTACCAACCAACTCTTGTGCATGTCTCGGAATAAATAACACAATTAAGTGAGGAGAGAGAGAGGGGGAAAAAGGGACTGCTCACATGGTTCCCACATAATTTCAACTCAAGTAATCTTTTATTATTTACTAATGTTATAACATAACATAACATGCAAAATCCAGCATGCATTGCATAATGTTATTTAACCAACTTAAATAACATGGTATATGCAAAATGCAAAATACAGTAAGTCGTGCATATTAACATAAATAACATCGTATATGGAAAATGCAATAAGTCTTGCATATTGTTATTTAACCAACTTAAATAACATCATATATGCAAAATGCAAAATCTCTCATAACATAAATTATCCATATAATTTATTAATTACAAAAGTGCAAATATTTGGAAACCTAATTTCCAAATATTCTTAGTGTTGATATTTATTTGTTAGATCATATCTTAAATAAATATCGTGGTGTTTGTCAAGCTTGTTATTGGGTATAACCAGACTTGGATCATAACATACTAGCCACATCAACTCTAATATTTTTCTTGGACAGACCGATTCCAACAATCTCCCACTTGCACAAGATACACAGAATATTGATGCAAATAGAAAATACCACCTAAAAACGGTTTACTACCCCTAATACGTATAACGAAGTGCCATTCGATAACATCATCCCCTCAAGTCCCTTACTTGAACATGATTTAGGTGAATCTATCATTTATCTTGTTGCCACAGATGTCATGTCAAATCCAGAGCATAGAGTGATCATTCTCTGTTGCTATAACTTAGCAGGCCTTAGACATCTTACTCTCAATGAATAAGAGGGAAAAATCCCCTTTTGACTACATACATCTCTCACAATCACCTTGTACCATACCTGATCTTAGCCTTATGTAACGTCCTGTTTCAGAGCAACATAGAACTAAGTCAAAGCATAATATTTGATGAATATCAAGACCCAACATGTATCTCAGGTCGGAGGATACTATGATATTCGCCTTTACTCAAATTTACTTATGACCACCGATCACAAGGATTCCATGCAGTAACATTTGAGGGCGGGTCAGTCCAATATTTATATCCCATAAATATCTATGAACCTTGGCAGCAAACCCTTGCTCTATATTCATCCCTTATGAATATCCACCAATCCATGTTCATAATAGTCATACCTTCATATTTGTTCCCACCAATATAAACGACTACGGACATTTAGAATAATTAACTTATTCATGGATTTAAGCATGTTAACATGGAACATAACTAAAAATGTCATAATCATAAACCATAATCATATGAATTCATGATGTTTCTTCATTTTGGCAGTAATCTTAGGTAACAAAGGTATCTTGTGTTTTGACTTTTGTTTACCCCTTTTCTCTTCCTTTAAACTTTCACAGCTTGAAAACTTGTCACTTGAGTCACTCAAATCATACTTATTCAATAAATCACAATCTTGGTCATCCAATGATACTTGTACACCAACAGACTTTTCAATAGTTCTTTCCTTTGTTTCAACAGCCTTCATCACAAACTCACCCTTGTCATCAACCTCAACCAACTTATAGTTTACACTTATATTATTTTGTAATATGTTTGAATATGTTAAGAATCAATCATTAGGGTTTCTAGAAGGTGTCAGGACATGCCTATTCAAGGAAACTTTAGGGCACGTCTATGATAACATACACAAAGCGAATATAGTGATTTGATGACTGTCTCTTTCCTGAAAAGAATATCTTTATACGGAAAAGCTGCCACAAATACAAATATTCCACCTTGGAATCCTAATCGATTTTCATTGTATCCTTCACAATATAAATGGTAATCTTTTGTGTTGAGTCAAGATTTGACCCAAAACTGATTACAAGGAAGATTGGAATCTTCTAAACCTCCTCAGATATTGATAAGTATGGAGCCGGGCACACCTAAGACATCCGAGCAAGGTTTTACTTAGCCGGGCATGATATTTTGCCTATCGGGCAAGGTTATCTTCTTGAAGTCTTCTTTAGAGGATATCCGGGCAGGGTTCACACTTTAGTGTTTAACCATGCAGGGTTCACTAGTTAGTGTATACCTGGGCAAGGTTCTCTATATCAAGCAGGTTTGTTCTTCATAGCCGAGGAAGGTTCACATCAGAGTAAGATCTTGGCTAACCAAGCTCTTGAAGCCAAGTGATTAGAAGATCGGGAAAGGTATTCTTTAATAATACAGTGGTCCAGGTAAGCTTGATGTTTAATGAAATATCTTAAGTAACATCGGGCAATGTTCAACTCAAGCAGGGTACAGTGCTTCCAAGCACACTTTGCTAATAAGCTAATTCCAAGCAAGGAGTTGATGGGACCATTGAAGAACAAGGTTTCTAGTAAGTTTATGTCGGGCAAAGTCTGATATAATCAAGAAGATTAAAGTCTGCTTGGTGAGTATTTTCCTTTGGTAAATACTCCAAGTAAAGCATAGCCGGAAAACTGTTCCCAGGCAAAAGAGAATTTCTCATTGAAGAATGTACCAGGATAGTTCCCTATGTTGGAAGCTCATATGAAACTGGCTATGAATCTGATGATTCTTGTGAGCTTGTTTATGAAGACCCCAAACCAAACGCAACAGTTGATAATGTTGCTGATGATTTGCAAGCTAAATCAGCTTATATTTCATCACTTAACTGATTCATTTTACTTTAATTTCTATAGGAACAATCCACTCCAATAAATGTTTTATGGTACTTAGACAACAAATGTAATAGCCGATTTATCTCATAAACTCCCTGAGTGATTATACGGGATGTTATAGTAAAAGTGGATGAATTTTACTATCCGGTTGACTATTTGGTCTTGGATTACTAATCGGTTGGCTCGACTCAACAACAAAATGTCATATTGGGTCGACCATTTTTTAACAATACTCATGCTATTATTGACTGTCGATCGAGTATGGTTGATATGACGTTTGGAAATAGAAAAATGAGATTAAATGTTTTACTTACTTTTCTAATTCTTTATGTGGTGATGAGGTTTTTATGGAAAACATAGTTGGCATGGGTGACCCGCACGATTATGAAGAAGATGCTTTGAAGCATGTGTTTTTGATGTTTCTGAACATGTACGCCTTTGAGCATTGAGGATGGAAGAGAAAAATCAAGAGGTGTCGGCACTACCGTGGACTCATCAAATTATAAGTTTGCCGGCTGAAATCAGCTCGGGTACAAAGCCTTCATTGCAAATTGGAGATGATAGACTTGCCTAGCCACTTGAAATATGCATTTTTGGGGAACAATGACCCGCTGGAGGTGGATAAGTAAAAAATACGGGTAATATCATCTTTAGCTGAACTGAAAAATGTTAAAGGGGTAAGACCATTTTTGGAACGCCGATTTTATAGGAGATATATTAAAGATTTTTGTGTAATCACTGAACCTTTATTTAATTTGTTGTTAAAAGATGCCCATTTTGATTTTACTAATGATTTTTTGCAAGCTTTTAATGTTTTGAAGGAACAGATTGTGAAAGCTCCCATTTTGCAACCGTCGGATTGGACAAAGCCCTTTGAAATTATGTGTGATTGGGTCAACGGATTGATAAGAAGCCGGTGGTAAATTACTATGCGAGTAAGGCGTTATCTGAAGCACGACTTAATTACACCACCACCGAAAAGAAATTGTTTGCGGTGGTATATGCTTAGGATAAGGTTCGATTGTATATTTGGGGGACTAACATGATTGTGTATTCAGATCATAGCGCGGTTCGATATTTAATGGAGAATAAGGATGCGAAGACGCATTTGATTAGGTGGGTGTTGGTTTTGCAAGAATTCAATTTCGAAGTTGGGATGGGAAAATACTGAAGGAATATTGGAATCTTCTCAACCTCAAATGGCTAAGTATGGAAGCAGAGCAAGCTTAGGCCTCCCAACATACTTTTAATTGGTCTAGCAAGGTATTTTGCTTTCCCAGCAAGGTTATCTTCTAGAATTCCTCTTAAGTGATAAACCAAGCAATGTTCACTTTGTCTGGCAAGGTTGTTATTCTAAGTCAAGAAAGGGTTGTTTCTAGCAAACTCTTGACTAAGCCAGCTAAAACCAAGTCTTTTGGTAAATCTAGCAAGGTTTATTCATAATAAACAGTGGTCCCAGCAAGCTTGAAGGAATTTGATCAAGAAATTACATAATCACTTCTAACGAGCAAGGTTCAACTCAGAGCAAGCTACAGTGTTACCAGCACACTTGGGTTTTCTTAATAAGTTAATTAACAAAAGGTTGAAGGGATTTCTGAAGAACAAGTTTGCTCGTAGGACTATTATCGGGCAAAGTTTGATATAGTCAAGAGGATTGAAGTATGCTAGGTGAATATTTTCTAAGGAATATATTCAAATAAAGCTTGCCCGGAGAACTATTCCCCAACACATTTAATGGTTACCAGGTCTTTTCGATAAAGACAAATGCTGCAAAGCTTGTCTTCAGACCTGTTTACACTTAGCATTTATTGTAATACGTTTGAATATGATCGTATTAATCATTAGGGTTTCTAAAAAGGTAATGTAAGGATGTCAGAGAAGGCCTAAGAAAGGAATATTTTAGGGCACACTTAAGACACACCTGAACGACAGACAAGCGAATATAGTGATTTGACAGTAGGCTCACTCCTGTAAGGAAAGCTGTCATAGATCCTGACATTCCGCCTTTAAACCCTAATTGATTTTCATTGTATCCTTCATAATATTAATGGAAATCTGTAGGTTCCCAGCCAGATCTACACAAGAGTATCTCGTAACACGAGGGTGCGGAATCCCCACGTATACGATACGAGTGTTAAGACGATGAACAAGTAAATCACACGCAAAGAACAGAGTAAGTGAGATAATACTTGTTATATTGCAAAGGTAAACCAAACACGTAACACTAAGGGGTTACAAAACAGTCGTCCAAAAGTTCTGTCAACATAAGCTGAAGTTAGGAACATATAGCACGACAACTTCGCCTAACATGCTAGGCGAAGTTGTCCTAACTTCGCTTCCTCAAGTTCGCTTAAACACAAACACAAACTAGCAAGTTCAATACAATCAGAACAGTATAACGATCACAGACACAAATAAACACGAGATAAATGAACTACTGGCATCATGCACCACTCCCCCTTGGCAGTAGCTTCATATCTCTAAACTTTCTCGTGTCTTGTAATCCAAATAAAATCACGTACCCACCGTCTTCAAGCCTGAATGCCCTGTCTCACACAGACAGAGACAACCCTATGGTACTTCTTTGCTTCATCCTTCCAAGCAGGAATATAGAAAATCTTCTTATCATTAAGTACCTGCAAATCAGCTTGAGACAAGTTAACCAAGTGCATTGGATCATACACTCTCAGGATCTCCTGTTCATCCTCATCTTCCATCACGGCTTCAGCAGTCTGGCAGTCAACGTACCACCACTTAAGATCCTTTAACACATCCTTGGGCATCAGCTTCATCGGAACCTCTTTCATACATCGAATCGGCTTGTATTTCATCACCATCCAGGGCTTACCATCAGCCCGCATACCTCATTCCTTATCTTCAACCAACTTTCCTTTCTGAGGCTTCAACAACTCAAACTTTTTCTCTTTCACACTTTCCTTCCACACAATCTTTCCAACCCATCTCGCAAAGTTGTCATCACTTCTATTAATCAATCTCAATTGAGCCAAATCTTTCACCTCACACTCAGGGAAGCTGTTGAGCGATCTCAAAGCCTTCTTAAAATACTGAACCCCGTCATATCACTTTATCACAAACAATTTTAGTTGTTCATCATACAACCAACAGATAATACCTTTCTTTGATTTAGAATAGCCCTTGATATTGAAACTTTTCTTGAAAATTTTTGGTACCGCAGGTTTCTTTGTCTTGAAGAACCATTGAGCACAGTCTTCTTTCCATCTTGGCTGTTCTTCCCAATCAGAATCACCCGACACATTTTCATCTTGACCCAGCTTTACCTTATCAACACTTGGAATATCGTGCTCTACTCCATCATCAACTATCTCTCCTTCTTCTAACTCACTATCAATTTCTATCTGTTCCCCAATCTTTTCAATCTCACTAGCCGTCAAAACATCATCAACTAAATCAACCTCATCATTACCCAACAACTCCTCATTGTCTACAACCACCACATTCTCACCACCTGTACTGCCAGACGGACCAGCAGACTCCCCCTGAGATGTGGAAGTCCCAAGATTTTGTTCAGTTCTTGGCAACTCACCACCTGCATCTTTCAAAGCATTGGGATCATCGTCTCCGTCTTGTCTCTTCTTTGTCCTCAGCTCATCACCTTTGCAAGTCATCTCCCCCTGAGATGCTAAGAACTGCTTCAGCTAATCAAATAACTTACCATGCTCAACAAGCAGGGCAGTCTGAAGTTGATTCTCTACCAACAGATGATTAATAGCCTGAGTCTGAATAACATTTACCCGTGACTGTTCAGCAACCACCCTTTCAAGAGCCGCAATCCTCTCAGAATCAGACAAATTTGAATCAAAATCGAAGTTCATGTGAGAGGTATCCTGAGCATTCGGAGGTGGAATATCCAAGATTATAGGAATATCGAATGTAGACTGAGTAGCAACTGGGGTGGCATAGAGACAGATAACCCAGCAGTCGCTACCAGTGTAGACTCAACAAATCTTATGGTGTCTTGTTATGCCTTTTGTTGACAAGTACCCTGTTCTGGACATAGCAGGCAGTATTAATGCCTTCGGCCCAAAATGTAACTGGTTGATTTGCATCTGCTATCATGGTTCTTGCAGGTTCAATAAGTGTTATGTTTCTTCTTTCTGTAACACCATTTTGTTCAGGAATTCTAGGAGCTGAGAATTGCTGAAATATTCCCTTTTCTGTGTAAAATTCTTCCATGACTCCATTTTTGAACTCAGATCAATTATCACTTCTCATTGTTTTAACTTTATTATTTAGTTTGTTCTCAATCATTGTCACACATCCCTTAATCAGCTCAGCAGTCTCATCCTTTGTACTTAGGAAATAAACCCAAGTGTATCTTGAGTAATCATCAATGATCACCAGATAATATATTTTCTTTCCTATACTTGGCACACTCACAAGACCAAACAAATCCATGTGAAGCAATTCAAGTACTTGATCAATTGAGTTGATGATCTTTGTCTTATGAGAGAATTTGTGCTGCTTCCCTTTCTGGCATGAACTGCAATGATCATCCAGTTTGAACTCTCTTGTAGGTAAGCCAATGATATGCTCATCCTTAACAACTCTGTTCATGTTCTTCAGATTCACATGACATAGTTTCCTGTGCCACAATTTTGACTCATTTTCAGCGGCTTTAGAAACCAAACATGTACCTCCTCTTGAAACAGATTCTTTCATATTTAACTCATATAGGTTGCCATTTCTTGGGGCCATCATCATAATCAGTTCAGGTGGGGTTACAAATTCAGGTTTTAAGATGAAACAGTGTGAGTCATCAAAAGCAACTTTGTAACACTTATCCCACATTTGTGATATACTAAGCAGATTATATCGGAGTCCTTCATCATGAAACACATTGTCAAATGAAACCTTTCCATTGTTTAAAATTCCTTTTCCAACAATCTTTCCTCCATTCTCATCATTTCCAAATGCCACAGGACCTTCAAACTTTTCTTCATAAATAATAAGTGACCTCTTCTCACAAGTCATGTGCCTAGAACATCCACTATCCATGTACCATATGTCATTAAGTGGAGTGGACTGTTCCTGCGCAAAAGAAAGAGTTTGATTAGTTGAGTGATGAAGTGCAAGTTATCTCAACTTGCAACTCATCAGTTTCAGTTTCAATGGCAGCTTGGGAAGTGAGTGTTGTTGGTTCAGGATCATCATGAGTCAATTCAATATTGTCTGAATTATCAGTTTCATATCCACATTCTCTTGGAGTTTTAACAAATGTGGTTGTGACTTGGGATTCTCTGGTGCATTGTCATACTATTGAGCTACATAATCTTTTCCTTCTTAGTATTCTCTTATGTCAGCAGTTCTATCCACTTTAGTCTCAACCTTGGGTTTCCAAAGAAAACCTTGTGATTCATAACCATGTTTCAAAAGATACTTTTCATCACCGGTGAGTTCAGTTGGTTTCTTTCTAGGAAAGATACCTCTGCTCTTTGTCTTGTCACCTCCTGAGGATCCTTGAGAATCATCAGACTTCACAGATTGTGTGTCTTTGTTGGGAATACTTCTCAAGGGTTGAAAACTCTTTTTCATAGCCTTTTCTGGCTTCTTAGGAGAGACACTTCTTCTTACTGATTTGGTTACAAGTTTCTTTGACTTGACCTCATCTTTCTTTACTTTCCTTGTCTCCTTAGTTGATTTCAATTCATCTGCACTCATTGTTTCCTTTTCACACACCTTCCCCTTTCCAAGGTATGCATCATACTTTTGCTTGTACAAAACAAAGTCTTGTCTAAACTTTGTTTCATCTGGGACATGAAAAGGTTTGAAGTTGAATCTCTCATTACATGAGTCTGTGTGATGACTATTCTCATCACACTTCTTGCACTAAACTTTTCCTTTGTATCTTTCATGTTCACTTGGTTTATTGAATCTTTCACTTGGTTTAGGTGACTTGACTTCAAGAGTCTTCTGAGTCTTCAGACCATCATAATCAATTGAAAAAGAAACAAATTCCTCAATCTTGATGTCTTGTCTTTCTGTTGGAATTGATCTGCCCAAGACACATATTAGAATTGATGTGGCTAGTACGTATTGATCCAAGTCGGGTCATATCCAATAACAAGCTAGACAAACACCGAGAATATTTGTTTATGTATGATATGAGCATAAGTAAATGAATATTGACACTTGAGTTATTTGGAAAAGGGTTTCTAAATAAAAATGTACTTGTGTAATAAACAAATCATATGAATGATTTATGTTTTATGAGAGAACATTACATGTTGTTAATTCAGTTGGTTAAATAATAATATGTGAATAATGGTTACTAAGCATGTCACCAACCATGTAATAAGTTTTGTTATATCTTATAAATATATATATATATATGGATATATATATTTATGTTATAAAACAAAATTAATAATATTAATAATGTAAAGGAAACTCTTACACTTGATATTATTTTATTATTAAAGTTGAGGTAGTGGAGACATGCAATGGATATCATTGGTGGAGAGAAAGATGCTTTTGAATAAAACCAAGTCTTTCTCTTTCCTTCTTTCATAACACATAATTAATTATACATAAGTAAAAAAGGTTTCTCTCTTCTCTTTTCCTCTTGGATTTTCGGCCAAGGAAGAAAGGGTTATCAAGTGTTCAAATCCTAGCTAGAAGTGGTGTCTTGTTGGAGCTTGGGGTATACTAGCTTGAGGAGCTTCCATATTCAAGTTCTTGCCTTTCAATCATCATCCTTTTCACACTTCTTTGGTTACTTGAAAGGTAGTTTAACATTCATGAACTTATAGTGACATGCATGTGTTTGATAGTGTGTAATTCGTATTTGGATCCGGGTTTGGGTTTTGCATGTATTGAATTGGTTCTATACACTAAAACTAACAAGATTTAAAACTTATATCCGCTGCGTTTTTGGTAAAATAAGGATTTTATCACTTTGATAATCTTGTTAAAACCCAACAATGGCATCATGAGCCGCTTATACGAATGCATGCTTCATTAGACCCAAAATTTTTTGGTTTTATGGTGGGTTTCACATTTTGGCCGAAAATTTTAGGGGTTTTGGTTACCCCATGGTTTTTCAAGGTTATACTTTACATGCATGTGGTAATCTTGAAAAACAAAGTCATTTGGATGATTGTTTAGTTTGTTTGGACAAAACCCGAAACTTTCGGTTTGCTTAAGCTTGGCCGAAAGTTTTGAGGCAAAAAGGGGAACCATTTTGGTCTTGTATTATTGCATATTTGGATGTGTAATAGATGTTCATAACCTAGCCATGGCCTTGTGTTTGGTTGAATGATTGTGTTGATTGTTTGTTCATTCGATTTGGTTGTAATATTTATTTGGGTTTGTAATCTATTTATTCATTCATATGGCTTGTAATAATAAGTAGATTAGATGTATTTCTTTTACTAGAAAAATGTATTAGGATATATTTTGTAAAAGAAGATGCATGGATGGAAGCCCAAATAAAATGATGAAGACCACAACACCGGGAGTAAACACTTGGAGCATATGGATGCGGAATCAAGTGGGAGTTCACCGACACAAGTGCATGTTCTTTTGGGTCCCTTAGGAGAGACTTTTTGACACACTTGTCTTCGGTCAACAAGTGTGGTCAACATTAGGAGGCTATGGTTATGAACTTGTGGTTGTGTATATTTTATGCTTGCATGGTTGATTTACTTATTATTTTCAATATGGTTTGCTTAACAACTTAAAATCAACTAGCATAAAATTGGTTCCTTAGAAATTTTTAGGTAATAAAAATTGGTTTTATTAATAGCTAATGATTTCATAATAAAATGGGTTTTATTAAAAGGAATTTTGAAAATGGGTTTTTCAACTAAGTACCATACATTTGAATGCATGCAAATGAAAGGTACAATAAATAGTTTCCCAATCTAGAATTTAGAAAACTAAAATCCCTTTTAAAAACAAGTTATACACCATCCTTTTATACGACACTTAATCACTTGTAGACTTGATAGTGGGTTAGGATCACCTAAGCACTTTTAAGAAAACTTGTGATCTTAAGGTGATTTTACAAGTTCTTTTGGCATTAGGATCACCTAACCACTTGTATGAGTAAACTCACACGTGTGTATAAGTAAGACGACTTGATTTGAAACCATGACTATAGGATCACCTTAACATGGCGTTCAAAGGTGTTGATGGGATTTAACATACCAACTAAACATATGATGTTTAACCGATCCCATAAAACTAGAAGTTGCAAAGGGTTGCAATTGTCAAACGTTGACTACCTTGTTAATTCGAATAGTAGGATAAAGGTCACCTAACTACTATTTGAATGAAACGTTGGGTTCTAGATTTTAATCAATAATTGTCTTGGAGACATTAAAGGGTATTAAAGATTAAAATTTTATTAATATCAAAAATACTAATTTGAACTTTGTTAAAATTCTTTTAGATGGCCGCAAACAACGCACCGAACGTAATTATCCCACACGTGCATAATCTATCACTAAGATCCATTCAGGATAAGGATTGTCTAAACTTTAACAACTTCATGGATTGGTATCGAAACTTGAGAATTGTTCTCAAGCAAGAAAAGAAGTCTTATATTTTAGACGATCCTATTCCCGATGAACCCGATGTCAACAACTTGGATGCCTATGCGGATTGGCTGAAATACAACGAGGATTCGGTGCAAGTTTCTTGCCTTATGTTGGGAACAATGATTCCCGAGATCCAAAAGGATTTCGAGAATCATGGGGCGTATGACATGATTACCCAGCTTAAGGAAATGTTCCTTACTCAAGCTCGGGTTGAGCGATTCGAAACGGTTCGAGCGCTTCATGCATGTCATATGGAAGAAACCCAATCTGTTTCATCTTATGTACTTAAGATGAAGAGCCACATTGATCGGCTTGAACGGCTTAACTGTCCCGTCTCAAAAGAGTTAGCCACGTATTTGATCCTAAATGGCTTAACTAAAAGGTTTAAGACATTCGTCATGAACTACAACATGAACGGATGGGACAAAAGCATTGGTGAGCTTCACGCAATGCTTAAGACAGCCGAAGCTGGCATGGGTAAAAAGGTTTTACCCGTTCTTGCGATCAATGAGGGTGGCTCAAAGAAAAGGCATCACCCAGAACCAAAGGCAAGGGTTGCCGTTGGCAAGGGGCAAGTCAAGAAGGGGTTCAAGGGAAAGGCAAAGGCGGAACCAAAACCAAAGAAGCTAAAGGTTAGCGCTGAGGATCCGTGCTTTGGTTGTGGTGAGATAGGTCATTGGATGAGAAACTGTCCGACCTATCTCAAGGAGTTGAAAGCTAAGAGGGATGCGGGGCAAACCTCAGGTACAACTTTCATGATTCACATTAATCTTAATATTATTTCTTCTAACACATGGGTATTGGATACCGGATGTGGAACTCATATATGCAATTCATTGCATGGGTTCAAAAGAAGAAATGAAGTGAAGAAAGGAGATATAAGTCTTTTCATGGGCAATGGAGCAAAGGTTGACGTCCAAGCCCGAGGAAATTATGTTTTAAAACTTCCAAATGGTTTGGAAATTATTTTGAAAAACATTTTATATTCCCCTAGTTTGACTAGGAATATTATCTCTGTTTCTGTATTAAGACAATCTGGTTATGACTTTAAGTTTGTTGATAATGGTATTTATGTTTTCATGGATAATGTCTTTTATTTTAAAGCGATGCCGTTTAATGGCATTTATGAATTAATTCATGATGACTCATACATTGATAACTCGTTGTACCAAGCTAACACCAAAAGACTCAAAATGGATTTGAGTAATACTTTTCTTTGGCATTGTCGTCTTGGTCACATAAACAAGAATCGTATTCATACACTTCGAAAGAATGGTCTTTTGAAATCAAATGTTGATTCATTTGATGAATGTGAATCTTGTTTATTAGGAAAGATGACCAAAGAGCCTTTTAATGGAACAAATGAGAGGGCGAAAAACTTATTAGGTATCATACATTCGGATGTATGTGGACCTTTTAGGACAATGACAAGAAATGGTGAAAGATACTTCATTACCTTTACCGATGATTATAGTCGCTATGGGTATGTGTTCTTGTTAAGACACAAAAATGAGGCCTTTGAAATGTTCAAAGTCTTCCAAAATGAAGTACAAAATCAACTCAACAAAACAATCAAAGTACTACGTTCTGATAGAGGAGGTGAATACCTCAATGATACGTTTCTAGAACATCTTAGGAGTTGTGGGATTGTCTCACAACTTACTCCACCTGGAACACCACAACATAATGGTGTGTCCGAGAGGAGGAATCGAACTTTATTGGACATGGTTCGATCCATGATGGCTAGAAGCTCATTACCTCTATCATTTTGGGGTTTCGCTGTGATCTCCGCTGCCCGTTTTTTAAATATGGCACCAACCAAGAAAGTGGATAGGACACCTTTTGAAATATGGCATGGAAAGGCTCCAAAATTTTCATATTTAAAGGTATGGGGTTGTGAGGCTTATGTTAAGATCTACACCCCTGACAAGCTTGAATGTCGATCCACTAAGTGTATATTTGTAGGATATCCCACGGATTCGATGGGATATTATTTCTACAATCCAAGCGAGCATAAAGTGTTTATAGATCGAAAGGCTAAGTTCTTGGAAAGAAGGTTCCTTATGGAAGGAACTGATAGAACTGTAGAACTCGAAGAGGATCGAGAACTACAAGCCGATACACGTTTGGTTGACACTAGCAATCAACAAGAGGTTGTTGAGGATGATCAAATGGTTGATCAAAACACACAAAACATTCACAGATCTGGTAGAGTTAGCACCCCACCTGAGAGATATGGATTTTTCATGGATGGATGCTACGTGGTAGATTCGGATGAACCCACCACATACCGAGATGCAATGTCGCAATCTGATTGTGACAAATGGCTAGAAGCCATGAATGTTGAGATGCAATCCATGCATGACAATCAAGTATGGGACTTGGTTGCTCCACCTCTAAATTCCAAACTCGTCTGAAGTAAGTGGGTTTTCAAGAAGAAAACTGATATGCATGGAAACTTGGATACTTATAAAGCTAGACTTGTAGCAAAGGGTTTCACTCAAACTCAAGGGGTTGATTATGATGAAACTTTCTCGCCCGTGGCAATGCTAAAGTCTATTAGGATATTGTTTGCCATAGCCGCATATTATGACTATGAGATATGGCAAATGGATGTTAAAACTGCTTTTCTAAATGGGCATCTTAATGAAGATGTTTATATGGTTCAGCCTGAAGGTTTTGTCGATCCACAACATCCTAACAAAGTATGCAAGTTGAAGAAATCAATCTATGGATTGAAACAAGCATCTAGAAGTTGGAATCACCGTTTTGATGATGAAGTTAAGAAATTTGGATTCATCAAAAACGCTGATGAAGCTTGTGTGTATAAGAAAGCTAGTGGGAGCATCATAACCTTTCTGGTATTATATGTCGATGACATATTACTGTTTGGAAATGGCATTCCAACCTTGGAAGGTGTAAAAGCCTGGCTTGGAAGCTGTTTTTCCATTAAGGATCTTGGTGAAGCCGCCTATATTCTGGGAATAAGGATCTATAGGGATAGATCAAGGCGGTTGATAGGTTTGAATCAAAGTGCATACATAGACAAGATCTTGAAAAGGTTCAAAATGGAAAACTCTAAGAAAGGTTTGGTACCTATTCAAAGAGGAACGATGTTGAGTGCTTCTCAATGTCCAAGCTCAAAGGATGAGCAAGACAAAATGAGTGGTATCCCATATGCATCTGCTATAGGATCCATCATGTATGCCATGATTTGCACTAGACCGGATGTGTCATGCGCCTTGAGCATGACAAGTCGATACCAACAAAATCCGGGAACTAGCCATTGGATGGCTGTTAAGAGCATATTGAAATACCTTAGAAGGACTAAGGATATATTTCTAATATATGGCTCTGGTGAGGAGGAACTCGTTGTAAAGGGTTACACTGATGCGAGTTTCCAAACTGATCGAGATGATTCTCGATCACAATCGGGATATGTTTTCATTCTCAATGGTGGTGCTGTCTCATGGAAGAGTGCAAAACAAGATGTGGTAGCCTTATCCACCACTGAATCAGAATACATCGCCGCCTCATTGGCAGCTCAAGAAGCTGCATGGATTAGAAAGTTCATTACCGATCTAGGGGTTGTCCGTACCATTCAGGACCCTCTAGAAATCTTTTGTGACAATGAGGGTGCGATTACTCAAATCAAGGAACCCCGCGCACATCAAAAGACTAGGCACATTGAGCGGAGATTCAACTACATAAGGGATGAAGTTGAAAAGGGAAAGATATGTATTCGCAAAGTTCACACTGATCAAAACATTGCGGACCCACTCACGAAACTCCTTGAAAGGCCGAAGCATGAGGGTCATACTTGCGCCTTAGGACTTCGATATTCTAGTGATTGGATTTGATCAAAATTTGTATTTAGATATTGGAACAATTTTATTTTAACTCAATCATATGGTTTTGGTTATGGTCATGTTCTTGAGTTATGTTCCATTTTAGTATGTTTAAATCCGTGAATAATTTGAATTATTCTAAACGTCCGTAGTCGTTCATATTTGAGGGAACAAATGTGAAAGTAAGACTATTATGAACATTGGATTGGTAGATATTCATGAGGTATGAATATAGCAAAGGGTTGCTGCCAAGGTTCATAGATATTTATAGGATAAATATTGGAATGACCCGCTCTCAATTTTACTGCATGGAATCCTTGGGATTTGTGATCATAAGTAAATTTGAGTAAAGGCGAACTTCATAGTATCCTCCGACCTGAGATACATATTGGGTCTTGATATTCATCGACTATTATGCTTTGACTTAGTTCTTCGCTGCTCTGAAATGTGTCAGTACATAAGGCTAAGCTCAAGTATAGTACAAGGTGATAGTGAGAGACGTATGTAGTCAATATGGGATTTGTCCCTCTTATTCGTTGAGAGTTAAATGTCTAAGGCCTGACAAGTTAAATCAATAGAGAATGATCACTCTGTGTCTCTGGATTTAACATGACATTTGTGGCAAAAGGATAAATGATAGTTTCACCTAAATCATTTTCAAGTATGGGACTTGAAAGGGATGATGTTATTGAATGGCACTTCGTCATGCGTATTAGGGGTAGTAAACCGTAGTTAGGCGGTATTTGCTACTTGCATCAATCTTCTATGTATCTTGTGCAAGTGGGAGATTGTTGGAATTGATCTGCCCAAGACACATATTAGAGTTGATGTGGCTAGTACGTATTGATCCAAGTCGGGTCATATCCAATAACAAGCTAGACAAACACCGAGAATATTTGTTTATGTATGATATGATCATAAGTAAATGAATATTAACACTTGAGTTATTTGGAAAAGGGTTTCTAAATAAAAATGTACTTGTGTAATAAACAAATCATATGAATGATTTATGTTTTATGAGAGAACATTACATGTTGTTAATTAAGTTGGTTAAATAACAATATGTGAATAATGGTTACTAAGCATGTCACCCAACATGTAATAAGTTTTGTTATATCTTATAAATATATATATGGATATATATATTTATGTTATAAAACAAAATTAATAATATTAATAATGTAAAGGAATCTCTTACACTTGATATTATTTTATTATTAAAGTTGAGGTAGTGGAGACATGCAATGGATATCATTGGTGGAGAGAAAGATGCTTTTGAATAAAACCAAGTCTTTCTCTTTCCTTCTTTCATAACACATAATTAATTATACACAAGTAAAAAAGGTTTTTCTCTTCTCTTTTCCTCTTGGATTTTCGGCCAAGGAAGAAAGGCAAGGAAGAAAGGGTTATCAAGTGTTCAAATCCTAGCTAGAAGTGGTGTCTTGTTGGAGCTTGGGGTATACTAGCTTGAGGAGCTTCCATATTCAAGTTCTTGCCTTTCAATCATCATCCTTTTCACACTTCTTTGGTTACTTAAAAGGTAGTTTAACATGCATGAACTTATAGTGACATGCATGTGTTTGATAGTGTGTAATTAGTATTTGGATCCGGGTTTGGGTTTTGCATGTATTGAATTGGTTCTATACACTAAAACTAACAAGATTTAAAACCTATATCCGCTGCGTTTTTGGTAAAATAAGGATTTTATCACTTTGATAATCTTGTTTAAACCCAACACTTTCAAGTTTACTTTTGACAAATAAAATCTTTTCCATAATCATCGGTTCCTCATCTTGACTTTCTCTATGTCTTGACTGTCTTTTCTCATATTCTTCCATGGTTTCCACTTCCCCAACATGAAGCACCTCATGACTAGAAAAGACTGGATAAACAAGGATAATGTTGTCAACCTCTATAGTTTCAGTCACCTTTTTCTTGTTGTTTTGCTTTATCCTTTCCAACACAGCTTTACTTAGAGGCATCACTGCATTGTAGCTTATCTTCTTCCTTTCACAAATGTCAAAAGAAACATGTTCTCTTTTCATTCTTTCATTTTGCTTTTTCATTCTTGGTGTGATTGGTGGATACAATGGAAGTTTGTCAATTGATTCAGGTTTCTTCACTCTTCTTCCTCTATTAGCAGCCTTGATCTCTTCTTCAGTTATTTGATCACTCAATTCACTCAAATCATCTTGATTAAGATCATCAGAATCAAAGTCATCTTCAGAGACTTGCACACCAATTGATTTTTCTTCTTTCACTTCTTCCCTAACCCCAAACTCACATTCTGCATTCACCTCAACATTTTTGTACAAATCAACAAATTCTTCTTTGTCATGAAAAACATCTCTGAATTGTTGCAGGTATGCATCTCTTTTCTCTTTATCAACTTTTGGCATAAAGTTGTTGTTGAATGGTGGTGGTACTGCCTTGTATTTGTCTTTATCATCTACTTGGTTTAGAATACCACAGATGTTTCCAGTGGAAACCAAGTTCTTCCAAAATTCATTTTCAATCTGCAGTTTTGTGTTCTGCACCTTTTCTTCAACAATCATCTTCTTCAATCCTTCAATCTCAGTGGTGTATCTTTTCTGAGCTCTGTAGCTACTTATGCGGTCTTCTTCTAAACTTTTAATCTTTTCTTCACTTATCAACTCACTTGCCTCATATCCATTGATGATACTTTGTTGCCTAAAACACTCACTTTCCAGCTTACCTACTTTTGTTTTCAATTCATTGTTCATTTCATTCAAATCAATAGTAGGAGCAGAGTGTACCTGAGATGATGATCCAGCTTCTTTCTCAATCAATGCCATAAATGCCACATTTGCCCTCTTGATATCATCAGCAATGTCTTCTTCATGATTGCTCCAGTCAAAACTACCCTCATGCTGTGTGTTGACAGCCACATTCCCTTGATTTCTAGGTTGATTTTGATTAGTTGGGACTGGGTTGTTTGGAATAGTTTGAAGGTGTTGATTGTTGTTTCTTTGAAAGTTTTGATTCTGAGGCACAACTTGATGATTATTATTCATTTGAGCTGTTGAAAGTTGTTGAAGTCGGAATTGTAGTTATTGAAGTTGTTGGGATTGTTGTTTCTTTATTGATTCTGCTGATATTGATGCTGCTAATTTCTTGACTATTTTGGTATTGATTCATCTGGAAATTTCTTGGCATGTTGCATTCTATGGCAAAATGACTAGGTTGTTGACAGTTATAGCAAATGGCTTTTGACTTGTGAAATCCAATTCTTTCATTTGGCCCTGATAGGAGTGATCTACCAGTCCTGTTGTATAGCCTTTTGCTTCAAAGAGCCAACGTGGCTGCTTGCCATTTCAAACCCATGTCTTCCAAATCATCAGCATCTATTTGTTCAAGGTCATCCTGGATGACACTTGTATGAATCAGATTTTTTGCTACAAAAGCAGTGTATGATTCTGTAAACATAGGGATCAAAGCCTGTGATTCACTTCCTTGGCCACTTCCTCCACCAGTGTAAGGTACATGTCCACTGGACATTGAGGCAGAATCAGTATCATCCATAAGTTGGACATTGAACCTTTGTTGGTTTCCAAGATGACTTGTACTACCACCAACAAAAGATTTAGGTGTATCCACACCATGCTCAACTGGTTCTTCAATGATAGGAATCTGTTGTTGATTTTTGGTTGTCAAGTTGCCCATTGGTGCAATAAGAGCATTAGTGACCTGGAAACATGGCTTCTCTTCTTTAATCATTTCATTTTCAATCATTTCAATTTCTGCAGCGTGAAGGAAGCACACTACATCATCCACTTTCAAATTATTGAAATTGGGCTTTGGAGGATGAATTTGCAGGCAGTGTACCATTCCTTAGGCATTGAGTTGAGTAGCTTGGTGTTCAGATCAAAATCAGTCATGACATAGTCAGTGGTTCTCAGCTCATTCACAATTGCTAAGAATCTTTCCAGAATTGACTTCAGTCTCTCTCCATCCTTATATTTAAACCTCTCCTCTGCTTTTTGATGTACTTCAATTCAGTGTTCCCCTCAAACATTTCAAGGATTACATCATACATAGCCTTAGCTATTGTGTGATGTGCAACCTTGGTCAGTATTTCCCATGACAGACCTAGATTTATCATGGCTAAGGCCCCGTCATCCACTTTCCTCATTCTGTCTCTCACAGAAGCAGTTGCATTAGCACCTTCAGTAGTGTCTTATGGACCATTCTTGATTGAATTCCACATATCCACATCATTATAGCAAACGGCTGCTTCAAATAAGACCTTCCATTTTGTGAAGTTTTCCTCTCCATAGAGTCTAGGAATCTTATTAGTAGATACCTCTTGATCTTCGTAACCAGACATTTTGAAAATCAAAATCAGTTGATTTGTAAAAGATAAGTTTTAAAAACAATCAGATCTGAAAACCGGTTGTTCAGATCTGATGAATCTGGTGCGAATAGAACAAGAATCAGAGGTAAAGATTTAAACTTTAATTGAAATAAGGAAGAGAAAACACCGGAAAAATTGTAGATCTGGACTGAAATGAAAAACAGAGCAGCTGACGTCACTCTTTAATGGAACAATGTTCTTCTTACGTCATTGTTCTTCAAATTTTCAATCAGCAACAATTTCTTACTAAAATAGCAGTGACCAGCTTTGATACCACTTGTCAGGTCCCCGATTGTAGGTATATTGTTAACAAATTCACCTCAATTCAATCAAATTTCGACTCAATTTAGTCAAAATACATTTACGTATTTGAACTTTCTGGCGAAAATCACAATCAGTCTCTAAACCTCAAATCAATACAATTAAACATGTTCAGATGATTAATTCATTATCACGAATATTCCTATGTTCAATTTAGCTTCAATTAAGATGTTTCAGTCCATCAATTGATCATATATACAATACGAACAGTCTGACCTTTGATTTCAATCGATTAGTTACAATTAACAATCAAAACACAGATCAATTGAATCGAATTGTGATCCTAAACGTGTTCAATCATATGCAAGCTCTAATACCACTTGAGAATGTGTGATCTGATTGATTACGATTCATTACTTTAATATCAAATATGTTGATATGAATTAGTTTAGATCTTATTACGTTAGTGTGTGTAACTATGTGTGTTGAAAGGAAATTTGGGCAACATAACAGTACATGAAATGATAAAATAAGAAATGTTATAAACTTGGATATTTACAGGGTATATATAGGTGATGAGCTCATTCGTTAGACAACCCCTAACGAATGAACCTAATTCACTATAATACATTAATATCATTCGTTATCTTAAAGAACGAATTCATATGTTAGCCTCTTTTGTTAACATCCCCTAATGAATGAGGACGAAAGATACTTGGGGCTCATTCATTATATCTACTCTAACGAATGAGCTTTATATTAAATGTACAAAATACCCCTATACATTATCAAATCCCAAAATACATTAAAAGAAAGGCCAATACATAAAACAGTGCATTAACAAGGTCCAACAGAAAAACGAAACAGATGAAGAGTGCTCCTATTCACTGACGGAGCATCCAATATAAGAGGATCAGAACTTGGAACCATACTAAAATCTCCACAGCAGGACATCATACCCTAATCCATCAGTTACGGATTTCAAGCAGCAAATAATGAAGCAGATGATGAAGCTTTACTTGTAGGATTACAACTAGCTAAGGATATAAAGATCAGGAACCTAAAGGTACGCGTCGGTTCCTTGTTAATTACTAACCATTTTAATGGACCCTATGTTGTGAAAAGGAGAAAGATTGTCCTTGACTTACAAAAAGTCAAGGATTTGGCAAAAGAATTCAAATTCCTGAACATAGAACAGGTTCCAAGAGAGGATAAAACTAATGCTGATGCCTTAGCAAATGTTGGATCAACTCTCAAGATACCAACAGATAGCAAAATCCCAAGCATCCATATCTTACATCCGGCAATTGAATTAGTTGATCCTGAAGCAAAAGAAGGACCCTTTGAAGGTTTTGAAATTTAGGATCCTCCCTAACCAAAAGGATCATGGATCCTATCGATCAAGACATATTTGCAAAATAGAGAAATCCTAGCTAACGAAAAACCATCATAGATCCTTTCAAATGAAGTATCTCGTTTTATTTTATTACATGATGTTTTATACAGGAAAGGAATAGTAGACCCTTATCTTAGATGTCTCGATTATCCAGAGATCTAAACGGTATGAAAATATATTCACGAAGGAAATTATAGCAACCAAACTAGGGCAGATCACTCTTCTCCAAAGTACGAAGAACATGATATTATTGGCCAGCCATGAGAAAAGATGTCTTGGATTATGCTAAAAATGTGATGCTTGTTAAAGACATAGCAATGTGCTTTATCAATCGACAGAACCAACGCATCCAATCATATCCCCTTGGTCATTCATGAAGTGGGGAATGGACATAATCAGAAAGCTACCAAAGGCACCTGGAGGAAAAGTATTCATGCTTGATATGACAGATTATTTCGCTAAATGGATCGAAGCTGGAGCATTTTTACAAGTTAGAGAAAAAGAAGTCATATCCTTCATTAAGTGTAATGTCCTTACAAGGTTCAGAATCCTAGCAGAAATAACATGTGACAATGGGTCTCAGTTCATTGGAAAAGAATAACAGATTTTTATGCTAGTTGGGGGATCTAGAGGATAACTTCAACTCGTGTCCATCCTCAAGCTAATGGACAAGTCGAATCTAGCAACAAGATCATCGTCAACAACTTGAAGAAGAAAGTAAGTGACAAGAAAGGAAAGTGGGCACAAGAATTACCTTTTGATCTTTGGGCAGATATAACTACAACAAAAGGTGCAACATGACAAACACCCTTCTCATTGGTATTTGGTGCCGAAGTAGTACTTCCTACATAAATGGTGATATCAACAGCGAGGATCCATCTTCAGGAACCAAAAAATAATGACGAACAACTAACACATAATCTTGACAACATTTATGAAGTAAAGGAATAAGCTAAAATAAGGATAGCAGCTTACCAGCAGAGGATCACTAAGGCATACAATAAAAGTATAAGGATCAGAAGATTTCGAATGGGTGATCTAGTACTCAGGAAGACATTCACAAATACTATCAAGTCAAGTGATGGGAAGTTGGTACCTAAATGGGAAGGCTAATATCTAATAGATTCAGAAGTAGGTAAAGGAGCATATTGGTTAGCAACTATGGATGGAAATATCCTTCAAAGATCATGGAATTTTATACATCTCAAAACCTTTTTCATGTAAGTTAAAAAGTTATCGTTCGATGGATACCAGGTACGTTTATTATCCTTATCTTTTTTCATTATTTTAATTATTTTCATTATTCAAAACAAATGTACTGACTTAAGCATCGGAAGGGTGCTAGCCTATCTAACAACAACCTTCACCAAGGTTTCACAGTTTTGTAGGAATCCCCAACGATCATGATACAAGACAGAGATTGGCCTTTCTCTTATGTTTAAGGGATACAAACCCCTTCAAAGGTTTAAAGGTTTTCACCTTTCTAGCATAAGGGTTTTTATGCCCCGTCAGGAGCGCACAAAATCCAAGGATAATTCAAGATGGCGGGATCTGTATACATAACGGTTGTAGGAAATTTCATAATTGTTGGTTATACTAGGGATTCATAATTAAAATGTGGCAAACATGTTACTCACAATTTTTGACATTTACAGTCACCAAAGTTCGGCAGAATTCCCAAGAAATACGAGCTAGTCCCCATATAAGGAATTAACGTTATCATGTTAAACAAGAACTTTGGCATTTACATGTCACCTACGATACCTATGATTGGGTTAATCCCTAGAGGCCCTTTATCCATAACCTTTAAACAGTTGGGATTGTCTAGGGATCCTTGATCCATAAGATACCCTAGATTGGGCTTGTCCCTAGGGATCCTTGATTATAAAATACAAAAGATTGGGTTTGTCCCCATAGATCATTGATCCAATAAACATTAAAAACTTTAGGGATTGTCCCTAAGGGTCCTTCGACCATAATCTTTCCAAAAAAATATCTCTATGGATCCTTAGATCCCTAACATATTCTCAAGAACTAACATGTATGGGGGAATCCTATGAGTGACTATGAAGAACACAAGGTTTAAAGCTAAAAGGCTTATATAACGATGTAGAAAAACAAACAAAGATGACATCGTTTTCATCCAAAAGAAGGACCCATCCAACCCACCGAGATCTTAAGTGCATGAAAGCAAATTGTCTTGAAAGGCCCAACAAAGGGCATACATAAAAGGAATTGCTATTAAAGACACACAGGGCCAGAACATTCAAACATCAAATCTGCCTTTGCATCACTGCACTCTTTATCCTTTCCACCAATCACATCCTCTCCATATTCACCATCCTTAGCTCCAGCATCGTCCTAACCTCAGGATCCTTCACACCAGAGGATCCTTCACCCTTGAGAGCTGCTAAAGTCTTCTCCCATGCTTTGTTATCCCAACAAGAAATATCCAGACCCCTAGCAGCAACCTCTTCAGCCATCTTCAACCTATCTGGGCCATGATGATTGTGGTTTTCTTCCTAGCTCCAGCCACATACTCATCCAACTCCTGTACGTGTTGAGCCTACATATCCTTCTTCTCTTTAGCCATAAGAGACCCCAACTGACAACACTCGTCTCTCATGGAGTCAAGTTCCTAAATTAGATGATCCATCTTCTCCCTTCTGGCTTGGGCAAGCTTCTCACCATTTAGCATATCCTTCTAGCATGCTTCTTCATCCTTTGATACTGGGAATGAATATTATTCATCCCCTACCAAAAGCAAGGCATAAGAAAATGAGGCCTTAAAAACAATGATAAGGATCAATATATTAGAATAACTTACTAAACGAAGGGTAGCCTCCAACGTATTCAATGTTTCTTCATGATTCAGATCCTCAAAGGAATCATGGACTTTACTCTTCTTACTTGGGGTCGTCTTAAACGGAATGAGAGCTTCGAATTGTCAGCTTACGGGTGGTAAGAGAAGGCTTCTCTATAGTAATAACAGCTCCACTAGAGGAGAGAATGCTGTCAATATCATCTATATTGAAATCGAGACCAGGCTCTTGGATCCTAGTAGAAGAATCATATCAGGTAAATATATTACTTTAATTACATATAAAAAAAACTAACCAAACAATGCAGGATCCTTACCTTGAGGCAGGGAGGATTTAGAATGATGAGACTCAAAGCTAACTTCAAAACTTAGGGCTTTTGGTATAAAACTCCTTTCAGCAGATTAAAGATCGAAAATAAGATTCACCCTAGTAGTGTTATCCTCTTGAGGAGGAGCAAGTTCATAAAATTTTATACCTGCAAAAATAATCAAGGTCAGCATAAACACATGATAAAAGATAAGTATCCTAAAATCTATGGATACTGCCCTTGGTAACCCAACGAATCGGAATATCCACGCCATTGATTATTGAATCTCTGCTAAAAAAGAAGACTTTTGCCTTCCAGTTTGAATCATTTTTAGTACTTTTCAAGATTAGGGCTTCTTGGCTAAGTTTGATGTTAAAAGATAACGATGACAACAGTGGGGACGAAGATCATGCGAGTAAGCAAGTTCGAGACACCAAATTCAAGATCAAGATTCTGAATCAGATTTTCAAGAACAAAGAGAATCCCCCATGCCATCGGCATAAGTTGATCAAAACTCAAGCCAATAACTTTAAAAACCTCGGTGGTAAGCTGGAAAAAGGATAAGTAAAACAAATATTGTAAGGATGGTAAGGAAAATAGACCCACTTCTTCGACACCATATCTGGCTTAGAAGTGGCATCGAAAGGCTTGAAAACAATATCCCTGTTAAAAGAACATCTCTCTTGAGTAGTAGCATCAAGGATATGTTGATCTATAAATTCAAATTCACCCACATAAGAAATAGAGATACGAGATTGAACTGCTTTCTTTCCCATGATCAACTCCAAATCAAAAAAGAGGGGAAAGCATAAGACACTAACCTTCAGAGGAACAAGATCAGAGCAACGAGAAGGATAAAAATAGAATGCAATATGATAAACTAAGAAAGTATATAATCAATCCTCGATTCATGTGCCCTATCAAGTTCAAAATTGGAAGAAAAGATAAAAGATTTCATAATATTTACAGTCACAAATAGCTTGATACAACCATAAATATTGGGGACAATTTTTGTGGGTAAAAATTTCAAGAATCTTGGCATGTAGAATCCTCAAGAGAATCCCCGCAGTGTGTCCGGATCACAGACAGACAAGATCCTCACTAAGTATTATTATTAACTATCATTATCTCTTTACCATTAACTTGGTCTTGCAGGCAACGGTCAACAATTATGTCCAGCTAAATACATGGTTAAGCAATTAAAGATAAGAGAAGTTGGAGGTAATTATAAGCGGTTAATGATGAAGTTATGCTAATGTGTAACCGCTCTAGGATCCTCACTATGCCATTAAATGCTAGTTATTGTTAATTATCACACATCTATACTATATAATAAATAAAACTTACTAAGTGCCACATGTCATCACTAAATTGAACCTTACAAAAATTTTCCCTCATCTCTCTCATATTAAATACTTTTGACAATTCTTTTTCTTATTAATAGTTTTGTATTTTAATTTTTTTTACCTTTTAATCTTTCATTTTCTCTTTTTAATAATTCTTTGCTATTAATAACTTGTATTTCATTTTTTTTTTTACTTTTTAATCTTTCATTTTCTCTTTTTAATAATTTTTTCTGATTTAATAAATTAAATACCAACATAAATATATTTTTTTATTTTATATCAGTATAGTATATTAGTTATTAATATTAGGCTTTTATAAGTAACCAATTTTCACGTTGATATTGAACATTGATTCCAAAAATTAAGGTATTAAATATATTATATTAATTAAGGTTTTATAAGAAATGATATTATTGGATGAAGAGGCAACATTAATTTTAAAATTAAATTTCAATAAACTTTAACTTATTAAATATATATAATTATTTACTAAATTACAAGTCTTTTTCTTTCAAACATTGAAAAGACAAATTCACTATTGATGTATTCTTTGTGTTTATGTTAACTTAAACGAGCGGGTTTCTTTAACAGGTTAAAATATCAAACATGGTTTAAGTCAAAATAATTTATGATTAAAATGAGTTTCGTTCCACGGGTTGGTTTAAAAAAGTAGTCATTTACAACTTCTTTTTAGTTAACAATTTAATCAACCCATCATTTATGTTAAGTTCATATAAAAATCCACAAAAATATAAACACTGGACTACATGTTTTGGTTTTTTAGATGGATAAAACAACTTATCTTTGGAATACACATGTTAGACATTAGCACACTATTAATCATATGATATATTATTCTATTATTGAAGATTTTAAAAATACAACTTCTTTAGTGAGCGATTTATACTTGCACTGAAAAATGAGGTCGCTCAAGAAACTAGCAAGAGTTCACTATCCATGTTCTATCAGTCATAAAATGATACGTTACAAGAAAGTATTAGTGTCCTGATGTTTTAAATGACCTTAAAATCTAAGGTTGTCAAGTTATAGATTATCCTAAAAGTTGACGTTGAAGTAATGTTGCTTAAAATATTAACTAGAAAAATGGTATATGCAATGAAACTAAACTGTATGTGAAAATACAATATGATAACCGTGTTATAGAAGTCGAAATCATATACGAAAGTAATATTGGAAATCAAATTTTTATTCTTAGAAAAAATCATATACCTTTAGATAAAATAATTATTTTCAACGTATGAAATTTTCACTTTATTTTTGTTTTGCATTAAAGATTAATAAAAACTAAGGTCAATCATTATAGATGGTGGGTTTGTTTTTGAGACAGTTTATTTTAACTCATGATAGTTATGTGTTGCATTATTTAGACCTATAAACAGAAACGATGTAAAACTACTTAGTTTTCATATAGAAAATAAAGTTACAAATAAAACTACAAGTATTGTGTATAAAGAAATATTTAAATATTTATGAATTTCTAACAACTTTTTATTTCATATTTTGTAATGTGTAATTTATTTTACCATATAATATATCTTTATATCTTTTGAACATATATTTTGTATTTTACATTGTGTTATTATTTAAATAAATTTATTTATTCTAGCCCGTGTGCTACACGGGTAACTAACCTAGTGTAACTATATATAGTAGATGTTCTAAGAGCATAAGACACATTCCACACAACATACTACCCACTCTTGTACTCATAGCAGCGATAGAACACTTCCAACACTTGTAATTATCGTTTTTATTAATATAATTGAGGCAACATGATATTTTCCCCTCCCGAGGTTTTCTGTCGGAGATCCTATAAGGATCAAGGGTTTTTTCTCGCTAAATCACGGTGTCGCGTGCATCATTTACTTGCTTTTATGTTCACATTATCAAGCATCATACCTCACATTCAAAGTTTGTTACTTGATTATCCTCGTGTAACTTTTGACCAAAACAGTGGGGTATGATCGTTTTAGTTACATCATGTTAGGAAATCCATTTGGTAGAAGACTCAATAGCTAACTATGTTTCAAGATCCTATCAAAGTACAAGATGTAGCCGCATCTAGTTCACTACTTAGCTTCATTGCTACCGATAGACAAGGTTTTTACTATTGAACTAAGTTGCTACTAACCTTCAGGGACTGCCTTCCATTATTTACCGAGTTTCTACTAACAATATCAATGTGTTACTTATTTCAAATAACTTTCATGATCTTTTATCATGCAAATTTTCGCTATTCATGTCGATATGATGTATCTATGATGAAGCACCCACTACTAGAAAAAGGGGCTTCCATGACATGGGCACAATGACACGCGTCGATTTATGACGCGCAATTGTGCGAGTCATTAAAACAATGTCATTTTTTTGGAAATTAGAATATTTATGGCACTCATTTTTGTGTGTCAATAACAAGTGTCATAAATTATAAAAATAAGTCAGCGTGTCATACATGCGAGTCATCTTTCACTCAAAATTTAAAACTTTAACCCTCTCCATATATGCGTGTCATATATTCAAGACCTATTTTGACCTAATAAATACCAAAACCTACAACCGTCTCTCTCTTCTCTCAAAACATCACAACTTATTTCTCTCTTCTCTCACAATTCATCTCCAAACACCACTAGCCGGCCACGAAATCCATCACCAACACTAACGCCATCACCCACACGACATTCTGCCACCAACACCAGCCACGAACACCATCACCACCACGTCATTCCGTCACCGCCACCAGCCACGAACGCTGGAATTTTTGATAAATTGAAGCAAAATTTTGAGTCTATTAAATGAATTTTTGAAGGATGTCATCTTCTTTGAGGTATATGTCTTTAGTTTTACCTTGTTCTGTTATATGCACGAATTTTTGAAGGATGTCATCTGCTTTGCTTTTAAATTTCTTTTTCCATTTGAAATGACTTGGTACTCATGTGGCCGCCATTTTAATTATTATTTTGCAAGGAGAAAATATATTTATATATACTTTGTATATATGAGCTACAGCACTATAGTACCAAACTTCAAAGTGAATTTATAGCAGCTTTTGATGCAAACAAACAAGTAGAAGTTATAGAGGTAATTCTCATCAAATGATATAAGGTAAATCATGATATTGTTTTATTGGCTATGTTCATGTAAATTAGTTCGTGGTTACTCACTTCTTTTCTTATTTTGGCAAATCATTATGGACTCATTTGTCTTCCATTTACCCCAAATCGTGCAATGGTTATTTCCGTCTTACGGCTTCGATTAGTCGTATATTACAATTTGCATGGTCGGTGAGCTTTGCAACTTGTATCTTATGCTTTGGTATTATTTGAACTCATGTAATTATTGTTTTTTTAGATTTTGTTCTGTATTGAGTTGAATGTTATAACGGCTTATTTTAGTTACCTCCTTACCTTGGTATCCTTCCCCAATAAATTTCTAGGGTTCTCATTTGCTTTTGTACTGAATTCGGTTTATGTGACTTGCTTCAGGTAACAAAACGCAGGGCTGTCATAGAATGGAAGCGTCAGATCACAACATGCTGCCAAGTATGTCGTACCTAATGGAGAAACAGGTTTCAACTAACCTTGGTGCTTTCTTGATATTGCACTATGAAAATGTATCTGATCAAAGTTTATGAGATAAGTGACGTGTTAATTATTAGAAAAAAAAGAATTAAAATTGATTCATGTGTAAAGAACTTTACTTTGATGCTAATCTCAGTTATAGTCCACTGCAAACTTCTTTTTAGTTGGAAAGTAAGATTGTTTTTTGCTTTATTTTGTATCTTTTGTTTAGGTAAGAACTTGGCAGCAAGTATTGTAAGAAAAGCTTGCAGATTATGTTAACAAGATACCAAGTATGTGAATTAATATCATGTTTTTTACCATGATATTTTGCTCAAATATGCTAATGCAGAATGAGGTCAGTTCGTATTCGTATTAAGTGAGTCAACTGTTGGTTTAATCTCAATAAAATCACAGTGGTTTAAAGAATCTTTGGGGGGGGGAAGTCATAACTTGAATCAACTTGAATAGAAACAAACTTTAAAACAAGAATTTGAACTCATTTGATACACGGTCTTCTATACGAGTATGATTGTCGGTTCCCCGGGTTTCATGGACCCGTGAACTACTTGGTTTTACAATCAATGATTTAAGTACTGTTTAGGTTAATTTGTAGTTTTTTAACTTACCGTTTTCATTCTCTTATACAGAAATTTTGGTTTACATGTAAAAGGTTGATATAAAGTTAAAAGTTAGCCTCGTCCCATTACAATGGATTCACCTTAGTATGAGAAAAAAAAAGTTGCAGATTCACATCTAAGATCTATCTCTGCAGGTATGGTTTTATACCGGTCTTTAGGTTGGTGATAAAAGTTTACAAACCAAGAAAACCAGGGTTAATGTTGGTAAAACATGAAAATTGGTGTCTAATAAGTGCCTTCTTTAAAATGAATAAATATTTTTGGGTGCATGTTACAAACAGTTGAAAATTTTAAAGATATCTATATGTTAGAAAGTATTTAAACATGAAAGTTGACTTTATAGAAGAAAGCACAGTTAATTTCAAATATAGGAGTGAAAAAAGAGTTTTTTGTAAGATCGTAAAGAATTTATTTGAACCAAACTTCGTTTTATACGTAAAGTAAACTATAAATTTGGGATGCAACAAGTTGGTTATGCTGCAATTTGTTACAGAGCAGTTGTGCGTTTATTTTGGTCGAAAAATGGATTGATTGTTGTCTTTCGCTAGAATTAGTTTGTTTACTCTTGGTTTTACTTAAGATGATGGTTGCTTGCATTATCACCTAAAGATACAAGAGGTTTGGAAAATTAGATGCATTTGAGTTTGGATTTGCTAGTTGCCCGGCGCATCGCGCCGGGTAAATTACTAGTTGTATATAATATTCTTTGATATATTTCGTTATTTTGTTTGTAGGAAAATGTTATTGTACGTTGTAAAAAACAGATTCGATATGAGGGTAAAAGTCAACCGGGTCAACAGCAGGGTGAGAACTTAATATGTTTTGTACTACTTTTTGTTAGCTTTTATCACCTTTGGAAATTGTTGTTTTATTGCGGTCTATATGCCCGTTTTAGCTGAAAGCAAATTGGTCATTTGGCAAATTGATTCGGATTCAGATGATAAAGGTGTTCATGGTTTTTATTTTAATGTGTATGTGTATCAGCTACACCTTTGAAGGCTTTGAGCTCCTTTTTTATATTAAAAACCAAGTGAAGATTTAGTGAAAATTGTACTTTTAATCTCTCTAGTTCTGATTTACCATATCAAGTTTTTTGCTTCAACTAAATGATTATTAGGTGTATTTATACGATTTGGTTTCGGTTTTTAATAACCAAAAACTGTAACTAACGGTTTGTCTCATGGTTTGACCTAACGTATTTTTGTTTAATTTTCAATTAGGTTGGGGGAGGCAAGCACGAATACACAGAGACAGATTTTGATGTTGTTCGAGAATATTGGTTGGCGTATACGCACAATTTATATTACGTTAGTAATATGTATTATATTAAATATTAGCCGACTTTTTTGTTAACTTGGAGAATATATGTAATATTTTGATTCATGATGTTTAATTTAGAAATGGAAAGTATAGTTTTGTTGCAATGTTTTGGGTCATTATTTTTAATAATATTAATTATGCAAAAACAAAAACAAATAAAAAAAATTAAAAGTTATACAATGACATGCATAAATGCATGTCGTTAATTGATGTCGAAAACGTCAGTATTCAAAGCGCGTCATAAATGCACGTCAAAATGTGTGTCACATATGAGTGTCATTAAAGTATGTCATAAAATATGACACGCGGGAAGCGTGTCATATTCAATTTATGACGGGGCTTCAATGACACACATTCAATGACGCAATGCACGTCATTGAAAGCCTTTTTTCTAGTAGTGACCGCTAAGGCAAAACTAAAATTTCATGTACTTACCTGCCCCCGTCAAGGATGTTGCCCCTTGGACCCTACGGATGGCCAACACCTTGAGCTATCGAAGGCACTGCCCCATGGAAAAACTAAAATTTCGTTGAAATGGTTTCAAAGGTATTTGGATGATTTGATTCCAACTTTTATGTTGCAATTAAGAGACTTCTCTATGTTGCTTCTTGGTTAGAGATGTCACTGAGTTGTTGCTTCTAGGGTGTACATTAACTTTTGATTCATATATTAAAGACTTTGGAACCAATATAAAACCCTTTTAAGCTCTTATGGCTTGTTAGACTATTATAAAAAAAACTTAATATGTAAATAAAACATCTGACTTCTTCAACTTTCATTAAACAGATATTTTTGCATATTAAATTCAATTAATTGTAATAAAAAACATAGTTGGGGTTTTCTTTTGGGCTGCCTAACAATGAAATTAAGTTTCATTTTCTATATAAGATATACATGAGATAAATGACAGATAAAAAAATATAAGTAGTATATAGTTCACATAACAATAAAGCAAGAGACTTGCATTGTTCAACTTAAATTGTTTTAATTGATCTTTGCATTTACGAAAAATAAAACACAAAAAACTTTATACTTTTAAGTAAGTAATTCTGAATGAAAATTGGAGAGACAAAATGAAGAAAGAAATACATTCACTTGAGATTCACCGCATGTGGAGCCTTGAGATCATATCGGAAGGAAAACAAGCCATAGGTTCAAAGTGGTTGTACAAATTAAAATACAAGCCAAACATGATATAGAAAGATACAAAGCAAGGTTGGTAGCAAAGGGTTTTACTCAAACGGATTGATTTGACTTCCATGACACGTTTGCATGGTGGCAAAACTTGTCACCATCTTTATCCGTACACTTTTGGTAGTTGTGGTAAAGAAGAACTGGATACTTCATCATTTGGATATTAATAATACACTTTTGCACAGTGACGTGGACGAAGAAATTTACATGAGGACCCAGCAAGGTTTTAACAAAGGAAGGAAACAAAGGTTTGCCAGCTAAAGAAATCCTTCTATAGTTTGCATCTGCTTTGTGTGAGTTTCCTTCTAAACAATCTAAACCCGATCCTTCACTTTTTATATTTAAATCAACAAGTACAATTGTGCAGTTTATTATTTATGTAGGTGATGTTCTCATACTGGGAAACAACTCAAAGAAAATAGAATAAACAAAGTTTTCTTGATAGAAAATTCACATAAAAACCTAAGTGTCTTGAAATAATTTCTAAGAATCGAATTAGCATAAACAAAATACTGTCTTGTCCTTAGTCTAACAAAGTATGTGATGGACATTTTAAAAGATAGTGGTATGCTGGGTAGTAGACTGAGTTACTTTTCTATAGACCAGTCCACCAAACTTGGTGAGAACGATGAAAAAGTGTGTTCATGTTGGCAAGTTAAACGATTAGTTGGTCGGCTTTTCTATATACAAGCCACTAAACCCGACATTAATTAGTTTGCCAACATTCTTAGTCAGTTCGTTGATAATCCTTGACAAAATCATATGGAAGGAACTATAAGAGTTCTCGGATATTTGTAGTCCACACCTGGTCAATGTATTTTTCTTCCAAATAATGGTGGGGTGGATCTCATTAGGTATACCAATTCAGATTCGCTTGGGTGTTAAGATACAAAACGATCACAATCAGTTATGTTTTACTTCTATGAGGGGCTCCTATTTCTTGGAAATTGAAAAGGAAAAATGTTGTATCAAGGTATTTCGCTATAGCTGAATATCGGGCAATGGCATCGACAATTAGGGAAGTTTTATGGGTTCGGTGGCTCTTGACACATTTTGATGTTTCCCAGACCTTTTGGAGAAAATTATTTTGTGATAATCTAGTTGTCAAACATATAGCATGTAATCTAGTTTTCATAAACGCACGAAGCATGTAGAAATGGATTGCTACTTTGTTAGAGAACACGTGGAGTCAAACGATACTGAGTCGCTAAACATCGATACTACGGAACATATTGTTGACTTGTTCACGAAAACTTTTGATGATATACAATTGTTGTTTTTACTATACAAGTTGGCCATTTTTTATCTCCGTGCTTGTGGGAGAGCTTATGTGATCTTTTCCTTACATATCGTTCTATTTGTATCTATGTTTATACCCTTTTGAGTCTTTTTGTTTTGAAGTGAAATTATGAAATAAACGTACTTAATTGTCTAAACTCAAATACAATCTCTTCTAAATATATATCATTTAAGAGTGTCTCCATGCATTCTGACAAGTTCTTATACCCATGTAGTGCCACCACACAAATCAAATCAAATATGCACAAAATATTATTGTGTTGGTACAAGTATTAGTATCATAACAAAAACATGTTTCTCATCATTAATATATTGCTCGTAACAATTGTGGCTTCTCAGTAGATATGATGACTGCAACTTTGATGCATGGCTGGTACTAGTACATTTGAAAATTCTTAATCGGATAGTTTTAAATGGCCCAGGGCTATAGAACAAAGGAGTATCACGGATCTAAACCACGGTGACAATCTCCCTGAGCACGTAAAACAAAACATGCTAGCCTTTTCAATTTGTTGATAAAAAGATCTTTCTCTAACCAAAGTAGGGATTTATGTTGATGTTGATGACGACCGGTGGTCAAGGGGACCCGATCGGGGTCCCGGGACACCAATGTTTTTTAAAATTACTTAGAGGCGGTATATTAAATTTTGTAAGGACCCCATAAAAATTAATACTTGGAACCCATAATATTAATGTTGAACTGGTCTGGTGGAAAGTCCCTTGGTTTTTCTTTGAGAGGTTGCATGTTCAAGCCTCACCATACTATGTTTTTGTTGTTTTTGTTTTATCCTAGTCAATATTAGTTATTTAGTTAGGGTATTTGTGTTTTTTCTTTAGTTTCTCTCATATAGCCATTATCACCATGTAACATATGTAATGACAACATGAGTTTTGCATATTCTTTTATTATTTATTTTGTGTATGTATATTGTAATTAATCATTTATTTGTGTTAGAGTTAGTTTTTTATGTTTTGGTCATGTATGTAAGACAATATATATAGCTTACGTTTATGTTTTTCGGATATGAATAAAAATGAGTTAAAATATGTTCTATCTAGTTTCTAAACTAGATTTTTTCTACTTACTCGTTTCCAATGACACCATATTTCCATGTTTTATTATGTTCTTCGCCTCGCCTCGCCTCGACCCAACCCGAATAACGACCGACCCGAAACTTTAGTAAACCGAAAAAATTGGGACCCCATTGACAAAATATCCTGGGTCCGTCACTGCCGGTGGTGGTGGTTAATGGTGGAGATTTGATTAAGATAATGAAATCATTTAAAAAAAGAAGTTTTGACCCTAGTGCAGAATTTGGTAGTGTGCCATTGTATGGTTCTGTGGCTAATCAATCTTTTATGAAGTCATAGAAAGGTAAGTGACATTTGAAGTGATGTTGGTACCAAGATCGACATATACTTCCATTATGTTTAAAAACTTTACACAAATAATATATATAATATATACAGGGATGATAACCAATTTAGTTTTAAAAACTTTAGAACATTTTGAGTGGCTTAAATTTAGCCTCATCATTAACTATTTTAAAATAATAAAGGGTACTTAGGTAATATGATTATCCATTTCTTTCTCATACATAAAAGCTAATTATCACAAGATTCATGTTTCTCTTTTTCTCATCTATTCTTCAAAATAAATTTTATTTATTTTAATTTTAAAACAATTTAAAACAAATTGATATATTTTCTGTGGTTTTTTTATGTAAAACTCAATAATATTTGTTTAACTCAAAAAGTCATCATTTTGAAAGGTGGATATAACTGAATTATATAGTGTTACATTATTGGAGTTCATTTAGATGGATTTCCGATTTTAAGAGTGCAGTTAAATATATTATTAATTTTTTAGTTGTCAAGTAATTTTTTTATCAATTCATAATGTGGTTTTTTAAAAGAAATGTAACGTGCGTAAATGTTATTACATAACTTGTAAATGTTGCTACATCAGTTACACGGTTTTTTAATAATAATAATAATACCTTTTATTTCTACTGATGAAACATAGATATTACATCAATATAGCAGGTAGGCGGGCAACAAGCTGCGCCGCCACCCCTTTCTGAATTGCAAACCCTAACCTGCTAAAGACATACCCCTGCCCCTTTGGAGTCGACACATTGCTATGCACAACCTTTTGGACCCTGGTTAGAAAACGGATAGCTTCCGGTGCCAAGGAGCCAAATGTATCAAAAGCCAGAGGGACAAAAACATGTTGGTTCTCTTCGCAGGCTTTAGCATGTTTCTCCACCTTCTTCGTTTCAGCCCTTTTTATTGCTTGCCCAGCTACAAACCCATTATCCCTCAAACCAGCTAAGGGAGATACCCCTGTGAGGTCAACACAAGCGTGTTTTCCCCCGGCCCAACCAAAGACGAGCAAATCTGCCGGTCGTAGAGTGGATCTCCCTTCCGTGGGGTCTGTAAGGAAGTTTACGGGGGCTTCCTTTTTAGCTGATATCCCAGCTCGCCTTAAGATGTCCCAAAGAACGTCCCGCACCCAATCATGTCGGTATTTGAACCCAGGCATCTCCTTGCAATGAACCGCATGCTCTCCGAATTTATCCAGGCAGGCCTTACGGCAGATCGGACATGTTTCGTCTTCGGGGTACATTGGGACCATCAAACGGTACTTAAGAATGGCCCTATACTCGACCGCAGACATGCTTTGGCCCAAGCCATCAATCGGGATAACGGTCAGAAAATCTTGGGCATGAGGACCTTGTAAGCATTCAAAAACCGCCTTCTGTCGGGGGGACAATCCAAAAACTTCTCCCAGGCTCTGAGCGATTTTTCCAAAAAGGGCATTCGCCAAAGTTTTTTGAGGCTTTGGTGGGGCGGTGTCCATATTAGAGAAACCGCCAATGTCAAAGTCTGGGAGAGCGCCATTTAGGCGTTCCAGGGCCTGCACATAGTCTGGGTCCAGGTCGACAACTCCGCTGTTCCTTAAGATGTGATTCTGTAGCTTCCAAGACTGAGCCCTCGACGCTACAAAAGCGTAAACCCCGACATCATGAGCCGAAAGAAGGCCTAAACCCCCTAAGCGCATCGGTAAAGATGCAAGTCGCCACTGAAGATCACCAAAGAACGGGCCTCCACATACAACTATGTCTTCAATGGCTTCTCGTAGCCCCTTATCAAAACAGGATACCGCATCATCCATCATATGGGGGTGGCAGGTTCGTAACCCAAAAAGCAACTTAGCAACCCCCATGCAAGACCTAAGCAGGAGGAGTTCGCTCTGGGGATCCCTAAGGCAAGGTAAGAGTTTCATAAGATCAACCGCACGAGATGCTCTCCGCCTCGCCAACTCCTTAATAAAGTAGGGATCTCGACTAACAGCCCCTCCAAGGAGCTTTACCCCTCTCTCTGGTCTACCAATCCCACTAGGGAAGAGCCCATCTTTGACTTTCACCCCGTTACACGTTGGCCAAAAAACCTCGGTTTTCTTAATATTAAGTTGCAGCCCCAATGATGGCCCTTCCGAGTTGATAATGTCTAGGGCTTTAGCGACTTCGTTGGCACCACCAATAATAGTCCCATCATCCAAGTACCAAGCATGAAATGGGAGGTTACAGTCGTTTTGTACCCGGAGAACAAGAGGGTGTAATGCTAAGGCAAAGAGGAGGGGCCCAAGGGGGTCTCCCTGCTGAACCCCAGTAGTAGCCCCTATACAGTTATCATCAACGTACAACCTAGCCGGCTGGGCATAAAGGAACTGGACCCATAGATAGATAGACGGGCAATGATGATGAACCTCTCGGAGAAGAGCTGTGCGGTCGACCATATTGAAGGCGTTGGAGAAGTCCACGGTAAGCATAGCTAAAGAGCCGTCCGCGTGAAAGGAGTTAAGAAACCGGTTCGCGCTGTGAAGCACCGCCTCTGCCCCATTAGGGGTCCCCACCCCAAACTGAAAGTCCCTTAAATACTGAGTCATTTCCTTCCCAACCATCTTCATAGCCACTTTAGAAACCAACCTACGCCAGATAGCCCCCACAGCAATGGGCCGAATTCCATTATCCGGCTTTAATAAAGGGGTAAGGGGGGCCGAAGCAATAAACTCAGCGAGCACCTTGGGGCACAGACCCCCTAGCCATAAGTTGACGACTTCAGTGATGGCTGAGAGCAGCCCCATGGAAGTCACTGATCCCTCACCACTAAGAGCATCCAACAAGTGTTGCGCCCGCAACCCGTCTCTCCCGCATGAGGTCCCTTTAGGAAATGATCGGATACATCTAAGCACACAGTCCCCATCCACAGAGAGAGTAGGCAGGACGACAGAGCTAGAAGGCAAGGACGGAGGCGGCACCACTGGGTGTTTATCAATGAGGGCTTTCATGGTTGAATCTCCGAGAGGGGCAACCCCACTTGAGCATAATACCTTGACTGCAGCTGTGAAATGACCATCCCTGACTTTCCTGAGACATTGTTTAATATTAAGGCTGTTTTCAGAACCCTCCTCCCCTCCAACCTCTCTTTTAGAAAAAAAGCTCCCCCCCACGTTATCAAAGAGAGAAAGAACCAAATCAGCAAAACCAGATCCATCTTTCCACGTTATCCATCTTTTTTAATGAAACGTAACTTGTGTAAATTCTTTTTTAATGTAACCTGTGCAAATGTATTTTTTTTTAAATGTAACTTGTGTAAATATAACTTTAAATTCACAATTTTTTTCTATATAAATTATGTTAATGTAAATTGTGTAAAAAATTGTTATTGCTTAAATTTTAAAATAAAGTAGACCTTATGATATTATGTAAAAAATGTAACTTGTGTAAAAAAATGTTATTACACGTATTACATGTGTGCTAATCTAATATTAGCAAAATGTGTAATTGTAAAAACTATTTTTATAAATCGTTGTCAATAAATTGGGAACTATAAGTTCTCTAAAGAAAACATTTATAAATTCTTTATAAATTTGGAAAAATAACTATAAATAAATAAAGTTACAAATTTTGGAAATAACAATCTAGTTTTACTTTTATCATTTAAAAATCATAATGTAGTTTATTTTAATAAAAGAATACATGATTCTGAGTGAAATGATTTGTGTTTATTGAAATTTGAAATGATTCTGAGTAAATATTTTACATAAGTATCCTTTAGTCATTAAATATTTATTATTTCGCTCTCAACTCTTTATTTTAAATTTCGGTTTAATCACAACCACAAAAACCTAATGATTTAATTAAATGTGCATATAATTTAGTTCTTGAATTTCTTAAAAACTAACTAGTTCTTAAAATATCCCTTCTATATATATATACTAACAAGTGCTCGCGCGATGCATCGGCAGCAATAATTTGCAAAGTGGTACTCATTTTTGTTAGTTTATCTTTCGAGTTGGCGTGCTAGCTTTTCGGCTAAGGTTTGAGTGCTTGACCGGGCTCGTCCCCATCAGTAGCATGTATTATGCAAGTAGCTTGCAACATTTCAAAAAATATGCTGACTTTAAAACTATATTTGTAACAACAATTTTCTATAATATTAAATAAAGCGACGTTAGAATTAGAAAATAGTTGAGCATACCTTTTCAATATACTCATAGTAGTTCCATTAGTATTGGTATTTTATACATGCAAATGAAGCATGTAAAAATTTACAAATCTTATAATTTTTATTTTACACAATATAGAATATAGTTTCAAAGGATTTTAACAATTTGGTGAACATGCTAGTTTGCTACCACATTTATATACCCTTTTCCTTGTACTTGTCTCACTGATACCCCGTCTTCTCAACAAGCAAGAAGTATCAAATTGTAATCCTTTAGGTTGAGGGTAGGGGTGTACACGGACCGGACGGACACCGACGAGACCTTGTTCGTGTCCGTTCGTTAAGCTTTTGACGGACAAACGGACGGCTCACGAACACTCTACCGAACAAAATTTTATGTCCGAGTCCGTCCATTAAGAAATTGAGTTTGTCCGTGTCCGTCCGTGTCCGTCCGTTAATATTGTAAACGGACGTTAACGAACACTAATGGGCAAACGGACACTAATAGACTCTAATGGACAAACGAACGCATGAACATTAATGGACACTAATGAACATTAATTGACAAACAAACATATAAACATTAATGGACACTAATAAACAATGAACACTAATACTTTCATTAACGACGAACGAACATACACAAACCTATCCTTACGGGCATTACCGGACGTAATCAAACGGACGTTCACGGACACTATTGAACGAACCTGTCCTTTGTCCGTGTTCGTCCATTAAGCTTACTGAACGAAACTTTTTGTCCATGTCCGGTTCGTTTATTAAACGGACAAACGCAAACGAACTTCTTGCCGAACGGACAACCGGACGTCCGGTTCGCTTACAGCCCTAGTTGAGGGCATTTTGGTCTTTTGTGGAATTATTTGGGGTAATGCACTCTGCCTGTAAAACTTGATTTTTCTATAATCAACTTAAGCTCTATGCCTCAATTTAAATATATATCTTGTCGAATGTATGTGTCTAGTAGCTGAGCCAACTCCCAAGTCGATTCAAATTGGTAAGGTGAATATGATCTTCATCGGGTTGAGGGCATTTCAACTTGAGATTGGAGTTGAACCAGCTGTCTTTCACTGGTTTCGAATCTGCATATATATAAAAAATAAATAATAACAACAACAATACAACATACATATCTCATAAAGTAAAAAACAACAAATACCAAACAGTAGCGCATGTACATGTATTATAATATAGTATAGATATATCTAGATGTACATGGACATATTAAAAATTATTAAAATAACTCAAGTCAAGTCAGCCCAAGCCTGGATCGAGCTTAGAAAACTACTTGCTAGCCAATGTCGAGCTTTTAAAATAGAGCTCAAAACAAGTCGGGCTCGAGTCCAAGTATGTTAAACAAGCCAAATCCAGACCTTGTTGAGCTCGGGCTTTGCTTAGCTCGGCTCGGCTCGGCTCGTTTAGACCTCTAATCATATGCTAGTTGGTTAAATGACCAAAAAGGGTCATACAATACTATGGCTCATAATCAACATAATACACCTGAAATAATCGGACCCAACCCAAAATCAACAGTTTGGTCTCAAAGCAAAATTTCCGGTTCGGTTTCAGTTTTTTACCATGTACCTAATACCAAACCGAACCATAAAAACCGTAAAAGTGGACTTTTCTTATTAGTGTAATATCAAATGTACCAATAAGCTTTTATAATATGAGTCTAGTAAATTGATAATTTTTAAAAAACAATCCATTTTTATGCGATTCAAAATTTGACGTTTATAAAACGCCCATTTTGACCCAAACGGACTTTTCCTAAAAACTGTATTAACCTAAACTTTTTTTGACTCGGGTTTGTGTTCATGAACCATTCTTTATCAAATAGATGCTCAATGAATGGTCATTAAGAAGGTGTTGTTCGGTTCGGCAACAATCAATTGGCATACCTGTTGTAGCAAAGCGAGTGCATGAAACTGTACCATGTGGAAACGAAAACAAATCAGTCAATAATCCCACTAAAAGTCGTTAAAATGGACATAAAAAAAGTGCACCTAGCAACATTGAGAAATGTTTAAACATTTCATTTGCTAAATCATCACACTTGAGATCCAACATCATAACAAACGATCTGCACTTTGCTACAGTGTAAAATATAGTTAGTATCTTCCAAAAGGGCAGGTTTTTAAATGAATGATGTCCTGAAGCAAGTGAAATAAATTGCCAGTACCAGAAATATTAAAAATATATAATAATCGCGCAAAATTGCGCATAATATTATCAAACACGATAAGAATGAATGAAAAAAAATAAAAGTAAAGTTCAAAGATGCTAACATACAACTTAAAGTAGTAGTGCGAAATAAGATGATGCCACAAAAATCTTGATTCGTCGAAAGAACTTGACTATATGTGAAAATGACATCAAGAAATGAAATAAAGAGCATACCCCACCCAACAATGCAATATACAACTATTAATGAAAGTAATATGTGACTGGTTTTTAACTTGATTGGTCACTTAGTAAAATGCTACACTGCATATTTAAGTATCGATAAAGAGCATATTCGTTTATCGTAACTGTTTTTCACTCACATAATGAGCTCCAAATTCAACTATGTGAGATCTGTTTTTGTATATTTGCCACCATTGTCCCCTAACGTCGCCACCAACGCCTGCATTAATCACAAGACATCATCAGTAAATAATTAATGACATGACATGGTTCATGAATATAAATTCAATATTATATAAATATAAAAAATATGTTACATGTAAGCGTAGTAAAACAAAAACAAAACATTTTAAACCATATCGATTTATACTTACCAGTTTATACATAAACCATCATTATATATTATATGTAAGCATAATAAAATAAAATAAAATAAACATTATAAAGCATACCACAATCCTCAACTATACATTCCAGTTTGCTATCCAGCAAATCTACACTTTGCAGACAACATGTGTCAGTTTATTGGCTTTAATCGATTTAATCACAACCTGTTCTATATAAAAAGAAAATAAATTTTGATCTCAATTATCTTATAAATACTAAACAAATTGGTCAACCAAACATACATGTGTTGTATGCATTATGCGAGAAGGTTTGACCCCACCATTGCAAATGTGGTGGGGTGTTTTGGTAGAAGATTCAAGAGTGGTTCCCAAATACACTCTTCACCAATCCAATCAACGCTCATCCTTAACATACAATTGAATCCACCAAGTAAGATACAGATAGGGAAACACATTAGATACTGGTAAAATAATGTGTGCATTACCTCCTAGCTACTGTTTAACATGCTTAAATTGAATAATAATACACTAATATCAATATTAATATTAAACAACAATTAATGTGTTACATAAGCTCATCTACTTAGAGGTGCACAAATGGGGTTTTTTAAGAACCAGTCCCGTGTAGAAATTAGTTCCCGTTTTGTTCAACAAGGTTAACAACTAGGTAGAGATGGAACCAGTTCTGAGTAGGTTCAAATTTTGTACCTTATTTGGCCAATTTCAAACTGTAACAAAAATGATAAGAGTTCATGAACGTGTTTGGATATATACCTGCTTTGTCAAGAATCTTGTCAACCTCACCTTCATATTGATCCTAAACGTAGAACACAACAAAGGCAAACAAAAGTACTGCAAAATACAAAATATAAAGCTTTTAATCATATAACTTCTTACAAACTTTAAGAAAAGATTAAATAACAAATTTGATGAACCAAAAAGACAAATTAACAGCCTCTGTGACTGTCACTAAAATATTCATAAACTTACTCCAAACCTATTAGATAAAAACACTTCCTCTAAGAATGAACTTCCACACAACCGCGCCATCTTCTTGTGTTCAACAGCCTCTGAGAATAAAATTGAAATAATGGAAGGTTAAAAGCATATGAAGCAAAATTATATCATGTGAATTGAGAATGAAATTAACGACACACACATTATCATAAATTATATATAATAACTATTATTCTGCAATTAGAGTTAACCGAACCTACAACTGCAACCCAAACCGAAACTAAACCGGTATTATCATAAATTATATGTAATAACTATTATTCTGTAAATATTGTGAAGAGTTTCAATATTGTGAACTGCATATCAACCAAATATCATCTCTTTCAACTTTCATGACACTTGTTTAACATAACAGAAATGAGCAATCATGAAAGCAAGAAATTTACCAAGACTTGTTCGAACAATTTACGGGTCCAGATGGTGGAATTGAAACTACAAAGCTCTAGATTGTTTAACTGGTGCGTTCTCAATCTGTTACAGGTCAGGTTCGGTTATTGAATTAGCAAGTCAGAAACATAAACAGTAGAGACTTGATTTTCACCCTTAAAATATTTTTCTAGTTGAATTTGTATCTTAACACTTCTTTAAAATATTTATGTTGGGTTTTGAAACAAAATCTAATGGCTTTTGTGCATTATTTACCTACTATACAAATATACATTCATGTAATACTACAGTTTCACAATATATGTGCATTACTACACATGCAATGCATTATTTGCCAATTAGTTGAGTTCGAATATTGGTTTGTGCAGGGGTGATGGCGGTGGCCACAGTGATAAGGGCGTCACTTATATGGTCTAAATCAGAGTTGGACACTCTTTTCGACGGCCTTAGGTATATATTACAGTTAAATAATAACTAATAAAAGCATTAATGAACTGGCAGTTAACGAGGCGTGCATATTTGTGTTTTCTTGTAGAGTGCTTCACCTAGCAAGCTTCCTTAGTAATTTGGCCTTTGTTCCCACTGATGCATTTGAAGTTCTTGTAAGTAAATAACTGTTTATACCATTATCTTATTTTTTTTTTATGTGTGTTTCATTATAATTTTTTAACAAAGCTGAATGTTTTTTTAATTGTGTTTGTGATGGGAGAATAGATAATGGTTGCAACATCAAACTATGTAGTGTGCCCCTGCCAAACTTTATGATGATGGATTGAAAAGACCTTTTTCTGCAATTTATCGCTACTTTAAAGGTAATTTCATTAATTTTTGACCCGTTTCTTTTCTAGCAAACTTTTTTTTTATTATTTTACTCAATGTTTTGTTACATGTTTTTTAGCAGTCCATTTCATAACCTGAATACCTGGATATTGAATAATCGAATACCGATTAAATCGGCCTTACATGAGTTGTGATGTGGTTGAAGTTTCAAGCCCCCAAAACCCGACTAATTTGAACCAAATATACTAAACCCGCCTAAAATACCCAACTAACTTTATGTATTGAACTTAATATTATTTTGGAACTTTTATAACTGATCTTGATGCTATATAAATTAACTGAGTTTTGATGGTTTTGGGGGTCATATAATGGAACTTGATCACAACCCTGTTGATCCTAACATACTATATACATGTAAGAACAATCTCAAACCGTACTTCTTGGTATACTATTTTTGTTAGAAAATAATATATATACTTTGGGAAAAAATTTAAATACTCAAGTCAGGATAATATCCAGGGGCAATTCTGGAATTTGTGTAATTTGAATGAGGAACGTCAAACTACAGGTGCAAAAATTATAGGTAAATTATTTTCGGGTCATAAAATTTAATGTCATGTCATAAAAGTCAAACTGCAGGTGCGAAAGTTATGGGTAAAAATTGTTCTAATGGGTTAAAATTCAGGTGTCCATTAACTTTGGTAACACAAAATTAATGTCAGACCATGAAAGTGAACACATGGGGTTACAATTAGGTTTTTTTTTAGTAAATATTCTTAATACGGATCAGGATCATGTATAAATTCTAGGGGCAATTCTGAAAGTTGTGCATTTTGAAGTTTGACCGAAAGTCAAGTTGCAGGTGCAAAAGTGTGCAAAACAGACACGGACAACATGTTCATTCATTGGGTTTTGAAAGAACATTATGGTTTTAAACCTTCAAATGCATTTATAGTATCCATAATGAGTCGATTTGGGTCGTGTTTTATTTCAAATGGTTAAACAAAAACTAGCTCATTTTTTTATCTATTTACTTATTTGCGAATTGATTTGGGTCGTGTGTTAATCTAAAATCATTCAAATAAAAAAAACTCATATTTTTACCCATTTGCTTACTTAATTAGTCGATTTGGGTCATGTTATCTTATCTCAAATGGGTCAAATAAAAAATAGCACATATATTTTTCATAGTTATCAGTTGCGCTAGGCGCATAGGCCTTGTCCGGGTCCTAGGGTGGCAAAGGCGATTAACAAAAAAAATATAGATTAAAATATATTATGTGTTCACTATTGAAAGTCCGTAAACCACCGACTCGCCTAAAAATAGCGCTAGGGTGGCAAAGGCGATTGCTATTGATAACTATGATTTTTTAAACCATTTACTTACTTCATGATTCGATTTGTTATTAGCGTTTATTTCAAACGGGTCATAATAATAAAGTTTGGTTTTGACTTTTTCGAGTGCGATTTGAATAATGAACATCCCTAATGTTGGCATTCCATAATATGTAATTTGCTTTTCTTGTGCAGGCATTTGTTTTTATATCTCTCCCGTTTTATTGTGCAGTCAAACTTCAGATTTTGGATAATAGGTGCAGCAAACACATTTTAGTGATGTTGTAGTTACAATGTTGCCCTCACCGACCATCATACAGTGTAAGCTACACATTCTAATTTTTAGTTTCTTAGTTTATTATAAAATGCCAAATTGTTTGTTGAACTTTAACCGAACACGCAGACATGAACACTTAACGAACAAATGAACGCACATGAATTGTTAAACGTACAGATTGTTTGTTCTTGTGAGTTCGTTAAAAAATTGAGTGTGTTCGTTTGTTGAAGTGTTGAACTTTAACTGAGCACATGAACAAACACGGAGACTTAAACAAATGGATTTTTTTGTTCGTGTTCATTTGTAAATAAAATAAACGTGTTCGTTTGCTAAAAAATAATCATGTATGTGTTCGTTCGTTAAGAAAAGAAACTTGTTCTTTTGTTAAGAAAATGAATGTGTTCGTGTTTGATATTTTACCTTTAACCGAACACTAAACAAACGGTTTAACTTTGTTTGCATATATTCAAATGATTGAAGCTGAATTAGAGAACAGAAAGCAAGCAGGTCAATATGCACAAGAGTTTAAAGGGCAATCCCACTTTTTTGGGTACTGATTCATGTATTTGAGTTGAATTTTTATAATAAATAAAATTTATAATAATGATAGTCTAATTTTGGATGTTTATACTCAAATATATATGAAGGACGATGCGGTTTGCCTTTAAACTTTGATTCTTCATACTCTTATGCGTTGGGTTATGGTGCCGGGGCTCTACTTCAGAGTGGAAAAGTTGGTTTAATATCATCGGTCAGTATTTTTAAATGTTTTTTTTACTTTTTTTTAATATTGTTAAATTGTATTACAATATTTAATATTTAATTGATAAAGATGATTAATGAATATAATAAAAGAGAAAAAAAAAGGGTTAAAATGGCCTCTTCCAAGTTTCAAATTGTCTGCTGGACCGGTAAATCATTAGACCGCCTGTCTCAAAACGTGAATCATGTCGCATGTATTTGAAACCGACCCACTTTCTTTGGGTTGGTCAGATTTAGGGGTGTTAATGAGCCAATCCTGCTTGTGAGGTAAGATTGGCTCGTTAAAGCTTGAACTGAGCTGAGATTAAATAGACTCTAGCCTTAAAATAAGCTTGTTTTATAAATGATCCCGAGTTTGACTTATCAAGCTTGAGACAACTCGCGAGCCTATTATTTTAATAATTTTCTACTGTATTAAATATATATTTCTATGATAATACTTACTAAGTTACTATATATAAATTTATGATAAGTATTTCAATAATCTATATCTATACTATATTGAAATGCATATAGGAAGGGTAAAAAAGTCATTTAAGCAAAATCTCTTAAAATGAAGAGGTACAAACTATTTAAACATAATGCACAAGTGTCTTTAGCCTATGAGATTTTAGAGTTGAAATAAGCTGGTCGTGATCCAAAATTCAAAATTCAAAATTCAAGAACGTCTCCACCGACTTCAATATCTTATTGTGTATCCACATGGGATTCAAAATTTTCTTTCCCTCTCATACTCCGGGAGACCAAATACCAGATTCGATTGAATCTGATCCCTAATCCAAGCGACGGAGATGGCTGGTGTTGGTTTTTATCCGACAAATGGAGGCGGCCTTATTCTCGTCTTCTTTTGAGGTACCTAATTTTTATGAGCTTGTTATTTCTTCCAATTGTTTATTCTTAAATTAGGGCATTTTATCTTGTAACAGAACCAGAGTTGTTAATAATAATGTCACTTTTGAGCCATAACGCTACAGTGATAGACTTTTTTAAATGCCCTAATTTTCATTAAATTTAATCCAATGTCTTAATGTTTTGTAAATTTTGGCAAGTTTCACCAACAATGAACAAAGTTAAGAGTTCTAGGGCTCATAGAGTTACTGGTTATAGAAGTTGTGTGTTATGTGCTATGGTATGATAGACAAGGTATGCTCTTGAGTAGTCATTACATGTTACTTTGATCTTGTGTATTATCAAATGCTTTTTGGGATGTACTTGTTGAGTTGCTGTAACTATTTGCATATTTTCAGCTTGGATTGAGGTGGAGAACCAAGAAAGAAGTAATATTTGAAAAAGGTACTTTTAAAATTAGCTATTAGTTGTTTGTTACTACTAATATGTTAGTTAGTACATATTATCGTTTAGAAACTCAAATTTTAAGTTAAAAACCTACATTTCTCTATGTTAAAAATCTACACTAATAAAATGTATTTGTTATATGGTAATAGATTCGAGGCATCGCATGGCCTGCAGTTCTTGTTGATGGGTTGCTCAAAGTGCAAGGTAAACATGTCTTTTGCGTAACTGGTGATTATGTTTTGGTAGAACCTTTATGTTTCCCTATAAAATGCAGATTTTATGTACAGTTTAGTTTTGGTCTTGCATGTGATAAAAACCGAATCAAACCAAACTGAATTTGACTTTTGTGGTCAAGCGTGACCAAAAAGTCAAAGGTGTGTATTTTTATTATTATATACATGAAATAGTTAGTTTTAAGCTAGAATTGGGCTAATATAATGTTGATAAAGGTTTGTTTTTGGTGTTTGATTTCATTTGCAGGAGATCAAATGTTCTTTTAAGAGTGCAACTTAAGGACAAGATACTGGTTTGGTTATTTTTAGTTTGATTACATAAACAAGATTTTATGTTGAATTACACTTTGATCTACTTGTTGAATTACCTTAGAGTAAGCAAGTTGCAGTTCATATTTATTTATATTTATCCATATCTTGAAATAAATTGGATAACAAACCTTGTAAATAATATACTATATTTTTGAGGTAGAATGGTTCATTTATTGGGCATAACTTTTGTTTATTTAATCTCTTAAATGACCCTATGTGTTATATCAATGTATTCATATACATTTGTTTACTTGTGCCTATGCTAACATGGTCTTACTAAATATGTATTTTACGTTCTATAAATAATCAAAAATTTAAATTGCAAGTTGTTTTCGTATCCCGCCGCATCGCGCGGATATCTACTAGTATATATATATATATATACATATATATAGGTTAGGGTTAGAATAAAATAAAAACTCAACTAACTTGAGAAAACTCTAGAAACTTATTCTCAATAACATGTTTTTAATTAAAATTTAAAACTTTTGTCCACAATTAAAGTTAATAAGAAAAGTAAAAAATAAAATACATTTACTATCTCCTGAAAAATATGTATAAAAGTTACTAAAGATGTAAAAAAATTCACAACATTTTTTTTTATTTTTTAATGTTTTGTATTAATGTAACAACATATATTACATGTGTAAAAAAATGATGTCACATAGGGTTTTCACGGGTTTTATCAACTCAAATAAGTTTTCATTCTATACATACCCTATATATAAGTAGAGAATCAAGAGAGAACTTCTTAATAAGAGAATAAATAACTAATAAAAAAATATTTTTAATTTTTTTTTCCTTTTATATGATGTTAATTTTCACCATATATATATATATATATATATATATATATATATATATATATATATATATATATATTCGTTGTAGTGCACATAAGCAATAAATCGACTTTGTTTTGTTGCATATGCGCACTAGTGTGTCTTTTATTTGTGCAATATTGTTGAATATTATATATGCAATTTTTTGTATTGTATATGTGCAATAGTGTTATATTATATGAAAAAATAAAAAAAAATGATATAGTGCAGATGTGCATTAGTGTTGTATTACATATATGCAATAGTGTGTATTGCGTACAAGCAATAGTGTTGTATTTGTATATATTCAATAGTATGTATTGTATAATGCAATTGTGTTGTATTATATGCAATAAAAAACTATTATATATATGAAATTCACACTATTGCACATATGCATTACATCGACAATTTTTGTAGGGACAATATCAACTAATTAGAAAGATTAAAAAAATGTAAAAAATATTTTTTTAAAATACGTCAAAATTAATTCTTTATTAGTTCTCAAGTTCTCTCTTTTACAGGAGTTCTATCTAGAACATATATATATATATATATAAGGGTTAAAATAAAAAGACATAGTTTTGTAGGAAGACTAGGACTGACATAAAATTTAGAGTTAGGAAACTATGTAGCCTAAATCATAGATCTTAGGAAACTATTTAGTAGTTTAAAAACTACCAATCTCAACCACTATATCATAGATCTAAGGGCTAAGATTTATTCTTACTATTTCTAGGAAACTATCTCTTTTTATTATAACTCACCCCTATATATATATATACATATTATACATACATATTAATGTGCTAACTGTATCAAATACAAATTAAATTAATGTGCTAACTTCGAGAATCGAATCGTATAACTATAGTGTGGTGTAATTACAGCATAGTTTAATTACATACTTACACTACTTGTAAATATAATTACAATACATCATTCTCATAGTTAGCACGTTAATTTAATTTGTACATTAACTTTCCCCTATAAATTTATATGCATAGGGGTGAGTTAACGTACAATAATCTCTTAACGTACATTAGGTACGCGAATGCGTTCAACTTACAAAAAAAACAAATACGATCAAGTCAAATTCCAAAACCTAAAATGTTCAAGGTTAAAAACAAAAACGTTCAAGGTTAAAACCTAAAATGTTCCAGATTAAAACCTAATAATTTCAAGGTTAAAATAAACTACGCTCAAGTCAAAAAATGATTCTATTGAAGATCTAGATTTGTTTGTTTGGATGAATTGGTGATTAATTGGACATAGATTGATGATTTCTAGATCATGTGATGTGATTTCATTGATCAATTTCAAAAGGTTAACATGTTGTTTACCATTCTGATGATTGAGGCACGAATCGAACATAACAGAAACATAAATTGATATGGAAAACAGATCGATTACATGGAGAATTTCAACCCTAGGGGAGGAGACGACGAAGATGACGAAGCCTATGGCTTGCGTGTTTTATGGAAGCAAAGGGCATCGGTAGTCGCGTACATAATCTATGATAAGAGATAATTATATTCGATCTTATATATATATATATATATATATATATATATATATATAGTTATCGTACAATAATTCTTAATGTACAAACACGTACGCGAACCACGCTCAAGGAAAAAAGAAAACGCTCAAGACAAAAACAAAACGCCCAAAGCTAAAAAAACCAAAAATGCTCAATGCCAAAATACAAAAAACGCTCAACAAATCCATAAGACGCTCAAAACGGGTTTCGTGAAAAAAGTAAAAAATTGACAATTAACGATTCAAATCTGTTTTTTTTCGATGAACCGATTATTAATTGGATATATATTGACGATTCGAGATCTCGTAATGTGATTTCATTTATCAATTTCATGATATATGTATTTTGTACGTTAAAGATTATTGTATTCTATTTTTTTTCTCTCAATATATATATATATATAGGGGATGGATATTGCGAGAAGTGATATTACAGCGAGAAGTGAATGTATAACTCCATTAATCCCTAATTTCACTCCCTTTCATATGATGTTACATATATATATGTAGGTTAGTTGTATTTATGTCTTAATTACACATTCAAACCAACCTACAAACATATAAATGTACCGAGCCACATTCAAACCTACACACATACAAACATACGTACCTACACACATACATATGCACCTACACATAAGAAAGAGAGTGAAATTAGGGATTAATGGAGTTACACGTTTACTTCTCGCACTTTCGCTGTAAAAAACACTTCTGAAATGATCCAATACCTATATATATATATATATATATATATATATATATATATATATGGCATTTATAAAATGACAATCCATTTGAAAAAAAAAACACTCGTGAAACCCTATGTAACATTATTTTATTTTTATGATTTTTTTAAACATGTTTAATATATGTTTACATTTAATACAAGATTCAAGGGAAAATGTTTTTAAACTTTTAAACATATAAAATTTAACAATATATATTACATATATTTATAAAAAAACAAAAAAAATTAATGTAAAAACTCATTTTTACATAATTGTTTTCTGAATTTATCTTGTATAAACGTTTACACGTAGAAGCCGTTTTAATAAAAATAGATAAACAGTGTAAAATATATATTTTACTAAATTTTTTTTTATTAGTATAGCTCCATGGACGCTTATTGGTTGACTCCTGTCCTGCTTTCTATTTTATAAATAAAAAAAACTAATTAATATCAAGATTATTTGATTAATATTATGAAACGCCTCTTAAAAAAGAGAACAAAATGAGGTTTTTTGTTCAAATCTTGGTAAATAAATCGTCTAGAATTACTAATGTAAAGTTAAGTAAGGAATAAGAATCGTTTAAAATTGTGTCCAATATAGTAACTAATATACTAACGGTAAATTTGTCTTTAATACAATATACATAACCTTAAAACGCAAAATAAAAATTGAAAAAAATAATTAAATAACTAATAGATTGGTATAATTTGCCCAAAAATGGATATTTATCGTCTGTGTCGAATCTACAAAATTATATTAAATAACTAATAAAATACTATTATCCTTGGCGATAACAATATGATTATACGAAAGGTGTGTAGGTTTTGGTTTGTATGATTTTTAAACATGCACGAGTGGCCATCGGTTACCTTTAATATATTGGTTGGTCATATTTAAAACACCCACGCCTTGTAAATCTGTTTAATTTAATATTAATTAATATCGGCCAAAATTCGATATTTTTTGTAAAGTAAAAGAGATATCTTTATATCGGACAAAACTTAAATTAAAATTAAAATGGAAGGCCAAACTAATTTTTTTTTTCCGAATGGTGACTTTCTGAGTTAAGCTAGCACTGTGCGATCAAGTCGTGCCCCACCACTCCACTCATGCCAGCTATGTTGACATGATCGGGATCCACGTTGGCGTCCAAGTTTGGCTTGGCGTTCCCGGTAAAACCCAGTTTGCTCACCCCGCCTGAAGGCACGATATGTTTTTAATGCTTTAGAAAATCCGATCGGAATCAGGATTCGAACCTGAAACACACGGGTCATCCATCATGTTCCTGGCCATTGAGAGAAGTCCCGCTGGTTAGAAGGCCAAACTAATTGAATTGAACAATTTTATTAGACATGATTAAATTTATTAAATAAAAAAGTAAAATTTTAATTTTTTTGTTTTTTTAATAATTAAAATTAGTAGGTTAGACTAGTGACGGACCCATAACTTTTTAATTGATGGATCATAATATAAATTTTGAACTTTCATTAGAGTACATTAATCACATTTTTTTCACCAATTGGTAATTGTAATCTTCGATGCCCAAAACTATTGGTTGATAAAGGTCTTTCGTCGTGCACCGTCTTCTTACTGCCACTCAAATATTAACCTAACTAGCTTTTCAACCCGTGTATTACACGGGATTTGTCAAATAATAAAAATAAATTAGATCATTTATTTCAATTGTGATTCTCAAAGTACTTATAAATTAATTTAATGTAGATTTAATGGAAAAAACAAACAAGTGGTTAACAAAAAGTACAAAAATAGCATGGTTTTAATGGAAACGTCAAGAAACTTAAAAAAAAAGTATTAAACTTGCGTAATTGATCAAACCTTAGGTATGAAAATGAAACTTAATTCAATAATGAATAAAATCCACACTATGTTAGAACCCACTTGACAAAATGGTTTAGATCCATGACCCATGAATAGCTAGAATGAATGAGATAAGAGATTAAGAATTAGGAGAAATGTAGGTTTGACACCTAAGCTTCAACATTTTCTTTTATTAGTATTGTAAGATAATCATTGGTCGGGTCACCAACAATATCATCTCAATTTCTTTTATTAGTATTTTCATTAGAATATTACAAATGAATGAATTCTTGATACTTGATTTGGGTTATTTATCAATATATATTTCTAAACATGCATTTCTACATCTAAAAATCATAGAAAATTGCAACAAAAATATCTTTAAAACTTTAACGTAACTGTATCATGACATATAAAAATAAAATATAGTAAAATAGTTTGTTCATAATTCGATTTAAATTACAATTTATTAATTTTGATAACAACTTAATAATTAAATAACAAAAGTGAAATAAAGAAACTTACGTCATAATGGTTGCAGAAAGGTCTATGGATTTTTCATGAGTTTTTTTTTTTTTTTTTTTTAATTTGTGGGATTTTTTTCTAGTGTTGAAAACATAGATGCGGATCATGCGGTAGCTATTTTTTTGAAAATATAAAATAGTACACAAGTATACAACCACTAAAAGTTTAGTTTTAATGTTTGGCGAGACTGTTTTTCTTTTTCTATTTATTTTAAGAAAGCCCTTCTTTAAAACGTTTAACCTAATAATAAATAATAACCTTTAATATAATAGTCGTCCAATTTATCTTCTTTACAGCATAAAGTAGTTAACAGTACACCATACCTGGCGTTCACCGCTGCTTACCGTCGCTTGCCGGAAATCAATTTTCTTTTCTTTTCTTTTAACTTTTATGCTTCAAAGTGGACTATCAAGAGGGTCCAACTATAAGAAAGCATTTTGGTGAAGAACTCGGATAACCTTGGAATATGACCGGCCTCTGGGTTATACTTTATCATACGTACATGAAGCATTCAAGTATTCTAGTTCCAAATAGTTTAAAAGTGTTTTAGTGCTAGTTTTTCCACTTTGATATTTTTAATAAGCAATTGAGTTTATAGTTCCATTTGATTGAAACCCGTTCGTAGAACAAAATAAAATACAATTTATTAATTGGAAATACAAAACATGAAATAAATAAAGCGGGAAGTTACAATATATGAAACGAAACATTACAAGTGTTTAAACTAGTTAAACGAAGCTGAAATGAAGTAGAACAACATATAAATAATGATTAATAAAACGAAATAACCAAAATGAAAAGAAACAAAGTTAAGCAGGTGGTGGCTAAGGATTCGTGTTCAACACCGGTCTCTTAAAATAGATTTCAAGCTACCTAGGTAAACTCATCTATCTCCTAGAGTATAACAGCTGAAGCTATGTACGGTCGGAATTTAAACCATAACCTGAATTATACCTTGAACAGGAGAGTACGAGATCAAAGTTGGAACAAAACCGGAGAACTTTTCAGGTTACTCAGCAGAATTGCAACAGTCGTTGCACCCACAGTCGCAACCAACAACCGATGGCGGTGGTGGTGGGGTCGAACCACTTGTGTTTGTCATCTTTTTGAAATAAAACAAAATAAGTTACTAAACCATAAAATAGAGATTTTAATGAGAATCGTCAAATACCAACTTTGAAGTGAATCAATAAAATCCGTTGTATCAATGTGCTTCTTTGAGTTTAAAGGAAGGAAAAAATATGTATTTTAAAACACGAACTTTGTGAATCAACACTAGTTTGAGAAATAAAGAGTGGTTTTGTATTCTTACAAACGCTATTATAAAATCTGTTATAAGTTTGTAGAAAAGTCGTCTTAGAATAAAATAATATACAATTTATTAATAAGATTTACAATAAATAGAATAAATAAAGCGAAAAGTCACGGTACATGAAAGAAAACGTTACAAGTATTTAAATGAGTTAAACGAATTTCAAATGAAGTAGAACACCAACTAATAAATGTTGACTAGTAAAATGAAACTAGTATGAGAGCCCGCGCGTTGCAGTGGGAACGCAACGGAAATTCGGTTGGTAGTGTTTGAGTCCGTTACGGTGCCAACATAAGTTGTGCGTTGCGGCGGACTTTTGTCTACATACATTGGGCGTCTAAAGTGTCGTAACTCTTCGTTGATTACAAGCATACACCAACGCATCAGCAAATGTAACTCTCCCTTCAGCACCAATGTTGTTAAGAAGCTTAAATATAAAAACCAATTATCAAATTATACTTGTGAAAGATTATCAAGTTCAAGATGAGCATTCACAAAATTGAAGAACTTAACTTATAAATTGTTAAGAGATATACATGGTGCACCAAATAAACATACTTCCAGTCAACGGCAGCAGGTTGTATTTTATGTAACCAAAAGTTGTGTGATACTATTGTAATCATACCCATCTTGAAGAGGTGTAGACCGGGCCATAAGTGTTAATAGCCTCATACTTGTTTAAAGTACTTAGGGAGAGACAAGACTGAAAACGAACCCGAGTATGAACTATGAACAATCAGTCATGTTGAACAAATTAAATACATATACAACAAACTACAAACTCTGAATTAATAATAGTATGTATGTACACCATATAGGAATTGCCATGGGAACTATAAACAATTAAAATTTAAGCAGAAACTATGGTAAAAAAGGGTTTACTGTACCACATATTTAAAGATGGCTACACATCGTAACTCACTGCTCCGTATACAAAACTGAACATGAAATGAACAAAACCCCAACCTGAACTATGACTAATGTCCCTTGTAATCAACAAACCAAGCCGCTCAAGAGCTACTCGTGAAATGAACCTAACAATCCAACAACTCACAGGCCATTTTGCAGTCCAATTGTAGACCTGAAAGCACACGGATCAGCAGGTAACTCAAATCCAAAACAAATCGAAGCCGCATCCATAACAAAATCACCTCAAATACTCGTTAACGTGCCCTGATTTGTCAAATTATGAATTTAAAGAATGGTAAACATCTGTAACAGAGACATATGGTGTACATGATCGAATGAATCACAGATCTAAACTATCAAAATGTCTTACATTTTTTTATTTTAACAAATCAGCTCTTAACATGAATATCAACACTTGCCTGAAATCTAGAGGTGGCAAATGGGTTGGGTTGGGTTAAAACGGGTCATGGGTCGGAACGGGTTAGGGTTGAAACGGGTTAGGGTCGAAACGGGTCACTTAAAAAAAGGGTTGTTTTGGTTCGGGTCGGAACGGGTTAGGGTCAACAGGTTCGGGCTATAACGGGTCAAGGTTGGAACGGGTCAAAACGCGTTTAAGCGATTTTTCAGTTCGTTTCAGCGCGTAACAGCTCGTTTAAGCGATTTTTCAGTTCGTTTCAGCACATAACAGCTCGCTTAAGCGATTTTTCAGTTCGTTTCAGCGCGTAACAGCTCGCTTAAGCGATTTTTCAGTTCGTTTCAGCGCGTAACAGCTCGCTTAAACGATTTTTCAGTTCGTTTCAGCGTTTAACAGCACGTTTAAGCGATTTTTCAGTTCGTTTCAGCGCGTAACAGCTCGTTTAAGCGATTTTTCAGTTAGTTTCAGCGCGTAACAGCTCGTTTAAGCGATTTTTCAGTTCGTTTCAGCGCGTAACAGCTCGTTTAAGCGATTTTTCAGTTTGTTTCAGCGCGTAACAGCTCGTTTAAGCGATTTTTCAGCTTGTTTCAGCGCTTAACAGCTTGTTTAAGCGATTTTTCAGTTCGTTTCACCGCGTAACAGCTCGTTTAAGCGATTTTTCAGTTCGTTTCAGCGCATAACAGCTCGTTTAAGCAATTTTTCAGTTCGTTTCAGCGCGTAACACCTCGTTTAAGCGATTTTAAAGTTCGTTTCAGCGTGTAACAGCTCGTTTAAGTGATTTTTCAGTTCGTTTCCGCGCGTAACAACTCGTTTAAGCGATTTTTCAGTTCGTTTCAGAGCGTAACAGCTCGTTTAAGCGATTTTTCAGTTCGTTTCAGCGCGTAAAAGCTCGTTTAAGCGATTTTCGAGTTCGTTTCAGCAAGTAACAGCTCGTTTAAGCGATTTTAAAGTTCGTTTCAGCGTTTAACAGCTCGTTTAAGCGATTTTTCAGTTCGTTTCAGCGCGTAACAGCTCGTTTAAGCGATTTTTCAGTTTCTTTCATCGCGTAACAGCTCGTTTAAGCGATTTTTCAGTTCGTTTCAGCGCGTAACAGCTCGTTTTAGCGATTTTTTAGTTCGTTTCATCGCGTAACAGCAGGTTTAAGCGATTTTTCAGTTCTTTTCAGCGCGTAACAGCTCGTTTAAGCGATTTTTTAGTTCGTTTCATCGCGTAACAGCTCGTTTAAGCGATTTTTCAGTTCGTTTCAGCGCGTAACAGCTCGTTTAAGCGATTTTTCAGTTCGTTTCAGCGCGTAACAGCTCGTTTAAGCGATTTTTCAGTTCGTTTCAGCGCGTAACACCTCGTTTAAGCGATTTTTCAGTTCGTTTCATCGCGTAACAGCTCGTTTAAGCGATTTTTCAGTTCGTTTCAGCGCATAACAGCTCGTTTAAGCGATTTTTCAGTTTGTTTCAGCGCGTAACAGCTCGTTTAAGCGATTTTTCAGCTTGTTTCAGCGCTTAACAGCTTGTTTAAGCGATTTTTCAGTTCGTTTCAGCGCTTAACAGCTCGTTTAAGCGATTTTTCAGTTCGTTTCATCGCGTAACAGCTCGTTTAAGCGATTTTTCAGTTCGTTTCATCGCGTAACAGCTCGTTTAAGCGATTTTTCAGTTCGTTTCAGCGCGTAACACCTCGTTTAAGCGATTTAAAATTCGTTTCAGCGTGTAACAGCTCGTTTAAGTGATTTTTCAGTTCGTTTCCGCGCGTAACAACTCGTTTAAGCGATTTTTCAGTTCGTTTCAGCGCGTAACAGCTCGTTTAAGCGATTTTTCAGTTCGTTTCAGCGCGTAACAGCTCGTTTAAGCGATTTTCCAGTTCGTTTCAGCAAGTAACAGCTCGTTTAAGCGATTTTAAAGTTCGTTTCAGCGTTTAACAGCTCGTTTAAGCGATTTTTTCAGTTCGTTTCAGCGCGTAACAGCTCGTTTAAGCGATTTTTTCAGTTCCTTTCATCGCGTAACAGCTCGTTTAAGCGATTTTTCAGTTCGTTTCAGCGCGAAACAGCTCGTTTTAGCGATTTTTCAGTTCGTTTCAGCGCGTAACAGCAGGTTTAAGCGATTTTTCAGTTCTTTTCAGTGCGTAACAGCTCGTTTAAGCGATTTTTTCTGTTCTTTTCATCGCGTAACTGCTCGTTTAAGTGATTTTTCAGTTCGTTTCAACGCGTAACGGCTCGTTTAAGCGATTTTTCAGTTCGTTTCAGCGCGTAACAGCTCGTTGAAGCGATTTTTCAGTTCGTTTCATTGCGTAACAGCTCGTTTAAGCGATTTTTCAGTTCGTTTCATCGCGTAACAGCTCGTTTAAGCGATTTTTCAGTTCGTTTCATCGCGTAACAGCTCGTTTAAGCGATTTTTCAGTTCGTTTCAGCACGTAATAGCTCGTTTATGCGATTTTTCAGTTCGTTTCAGCACGTAACAGCTTGTTTAAGCAATTTTTCAGTTCGTTTCAGCACGTAACAGCTTGTTTAAGCAATTTTTCAGTTCCTTTCAGCACGTAACAGCTTGTTTAAGCAATTTTTCAGTTCCTTTCAGCACGTAACAGCCTGTTTAAGCGATTTTTCAGTTCATTTCAGCACGTAATAGCCTGTTTAAGCGATTTTTCAGCTCATTTCAGCACGTAACAGCTCGTTTAAGCGATTTTTCTGCTTGTTTCAGCACTTAACAGCTTGCTTTAGCGATTTTTCAGTTCCTTTCATCACTTAACAGCTTGTTTCAGCATGTTTTTGTTTCGTTGTTGTCGACATTTCAGTTTCGGTTAATTTGTCGATTTTTTTTTGAACGAGGACAACGGACGAAACGTTTTAGTTTTTTTACATTTTTTATTTTTGTTTTATTTTTTGAGTTATGATTTTTTTATTAATTGTTTTGAATATTTTTTGATGATTTCTATTAAGATCAAAATCCCTCAAAAAAAATTCAAAAAAAACAAATAAAAAATCATAACTCAAAATATAAACAAATAACGAAAAAAGTAAAAATCCAAAATATTTTCACCGTTACCTCATTCATCAAAAAAAAAAAAAAACTCGACAAATTAACCGAAACCGAAATGTCGACGAAAACGAATCAAAAACCTTAATCGACCCGTCTAGTGCGAAAACTCGAAAGAAACCGAAACCCAACCCGTCCAGTGCTAAAACTCGTGTCGGCACGAAAGCTGATCCGAGCCGAAACCTAAACCGATATCGTTCCAATCTAAAACCCATTTTAACCCGAACATGTCACTTTTCCTTAATACACTAACCCACATCGACCCATGTAGTTAAATTTGTCAACCCATTTTGACCCAAAAATAAGAATGTGGAATTTCAAGTGACCCATTTTGACCCATTTAATTAAAACCTATGACCCAATTCAACCCATTTGAATTTTAAAACAACCCAAATTGACCCATTTGAAATGGTTTGGGTCAAGGTTGCCACCCCTACTGAAATCTTTCGACTTTTCGAGGGTCATACGGATTTTTAAAAGGATGATTTGGCGTGCCTGTAACACAAGCATATTAGTAGCATCAAATTCAACTTGTTAACTAACTGTCCATCATATATGCTTACCATTTATATCCTCTTTCTAATAATTTATACATAACACAAAGTGTGGGTTGCATCATTTTGGATAGTCCTTACAAAGATAATTTTAGTTTGCAGCGATTAGATTTCTCAGCTTCACCATCATTCATGAAAAACAAATTGAAATAGAATTTATAAAGCAACCTGAATCTAGCTAGAAATGTAGTAAGAAACATGAACTGATAATGGAAAAGTAGAAGTTGACCCTAACCCCTAATTGTAGAACACTTTTAGCTCGATTTTCAAAATTTTATGTTGTATTAATTCAAAAGGACTCATACACAATCACATTAAGACCAGAATTTCAGAGTAAGTTACATTAAAAAATTGAGAATCCTAAGGCCTAACAAACGCATCAACAGAGTGCAAACAATGGCATTATTAACTATAGGCCAAAACATATAATATGAACTAATTCAATTAGGAGTTTAAAAACAGTGATATTTTTAGTTAGGGGTTTACAAACAAGAAAACTAAGTGCAACAACAACAAACGAAACTGACAATAGCAACAACAAAATTAAGCAAAGACGTGAAAATTAAATGTATCTGCGACGCTTTCAATTCATGGGTTACACTTTATTATAGAATGTGACGGTGGATATGTCATTTTCACAGTGTCCAAGGGATTTTGGTCCGAATAGCTAGGCAGATAAATATATACGGTTATGTTTTTAGTGAAATCAGTTGTAAATGCACACATAGACAGTTGTATCTAAGATCAAACTTTAAGAAAACCCAAATCCCACAATCCAAATGTTGCTTCTATAAAACCAAATTATCACAAAGCCTCAAACAACAGTACATGTATTTATACATGGCAAAAACTAGTTGTAAATGTCTATAAAGTCATTTCTATACTGTAGGCTTAAAAAGTAGAGCTCAAGACCGTAACATTGATGAAAATTGGAGTTGATAATAAAGTTTTTATAGACAAATCCAGGTTCACATATATCAACTTATAACGATGGTCGGATCTTCTTAATAAGACACTTGTTTTAATTGAAATAACCAATAATTAAGCAGAAGCTTCTCGAAAGCAAGCATATACATAAACAACAGAATATACAAGAGAACCCTTTGGTATTACGCAACAAACCTGTACCGTGTTTAGCTCAAAATCATCATTCCATGATTCTCCTTTATCCATATTTTTAAATACTAAATGCTACATTAGATCCCATGATTTCATTAACAATGCAAACGTTTCATAATTTCTCCCAGCTATAAACATACCTGAATGATTTAAATTGCTCTACTTGAATGATTGTTCTCCCACTTCTTCCATTATTTAATCTAAAAAAACTAAAAATTGCTAAGAGCAGAAATTAATCCACACACGAATGAATCAAATTAACATGAAACTGAAGACAAAAACTATTAGGGAATGGAACAAAGTTCGGACCTGCAGAACCATCGCGGTCACCTGGTGATGTTGTTAAACCACTGTTCAATCTTTGGTCGATTTCAATTGATAACATAAAGGTTCTATTGACTACCTCGGTCAACCCGCCTGTCTCCCAGGGTACAACAGCTGTATTAGTATGTACTGCCGGGATTAATCCAACACCCGAACTATACCTAAAGAGAGAGTAAAAGATCGAAAGTTGGAATAGAACTTGGCTTGCTAGTGAGGCTTTCCTGTGTTGTTGTAACACCCCGGCTAAAGCGGAATACGCCCGGATGTGACGTACAAATTGTTCAAAACACATGTGGCACTATTATGTGACAATATTATCGTTAATTCATTCAAAGGCATCAAGTACACAAGTTGTATCACATAAGAAAAATTACAATGGAAATAAACGTTCAATCTTTATTTAAAATATCCTAGGTCTAGTGTCTTCATCCGTTTCATTCTTTAATAATAGTACGTGTAAATATATATAAAATAATGTCAACTAACTTAATAGTTGGTGAGTTCACACAGTTTAAATAATACATAAAAACCATACAATTCAATGAAAACTTGTGAAAAGCACATAAGGGTTCTTTACACTCGAATCAAAGGTCCTGAGTGTAAATAATAAATGAAGGTCTTTTCCAGTTGGGATTGTGCGCTAACGTACTCAGATCGGAGTCCCTTTTGCACTCGAAACATGGTCTTGAGTGCAAAAGGGGGCGTATGATGATACTTATCGAAGAAATCCATGCATGTAATATTTGAGCAAGTAACAAGTAAACACACAAGTCCATTATACGAATTGTAGTTTGTAATAAGAACATATATAAATGGGTTTGAATACGATATATATATGTTACCCCCAAAATAGTTAAAAAGGGTAGGGGGGGTATGAGAAACTCACCTTTGGAATTGGATGACAACTTGGAAAAGAAACACGGAGCGCGTTATATGAAACCGAAGGATCGAATCTCACGAGCTAAAATAATAAACACGATAATTACTAACTAAATAATGGAAAATAAAAGGTTGGTTTTAAGGTTCATGCATTATTGTTTATATATATATATATATATATATATATATATATATATATATATATATATACTTTTACACATTTTAAAGTATTTTAATAATTTGGTTAATCGGATTTTAACAAGTTATCATTATAATATTACTTATAAGTTGAATATAATAGTGTTTTCGGAATGTTAGCGTTACCGATATATTTATTTGTTATAAAAGTTTGTCGGTTTAGAGTTAGAGTTACACGATATTAGATTATATATATATATACATATTTATATAGTTACTTTACGAGTTGTAATGATTTGTTCGAGTTTGTAAAAGTTGGATTCTTGGATGAAAAGATTTAAAACCATCTAAAGTAATTGTTATTTTATTTAAAAATTATTTAAATAGATCTATTATGATCTATGAACATATATTTGATTTATTAAAACTATTAAAATGGTTTGTATAAACAAATACAAAATGAATCTGCAGTGACCCGGGTTTGAACCCGGGTCTTCATGACTTGACTATAGCAAGGATACACAACCGCTAGACTAATCTGACTTTCGTGTTAAAAGATGGGAACTATTTATTATAAACTAACTTTCAACTTCATCTTCTTCCTCTAAACCCTAGCTGTTCAATTCGTTTAATCTGTTCCAGTTTTGTCCAATTTATGTCAGGGGTTTTATTATACGCTTGAAACTAATATGATTTCATATTACAATTACCTTTAAAGGGTACAGTTTGATGACGAACTAGACTCGGCCGGAATGAATCTTGATGAACGGATGGAAGGCTGTGGGTAATATGTTTGTGTAATATAATGTTTGCCGAACGTTTGGACGATGATTAGGGTCCTTTTTATAGTGTTTGGATCAATTCGTGTTATTATTATTTCGTTTAAAATTCGACGGGTGAGGTTTAATTAGTGCTAATTAGGTTATAAATGCCAAAATAAATTACGTAATCATGTTTAGGAGTTGAGGAGACGACGTTTGGGGTGATTAACGGATAAAAACGTACTGTATTACGACGTTTTATACATCGCCTGCGTCGAAAATCCGGTCGTCGAACCTGTGGCCGGAAAACCGTGAAGAGGACGAGGGGGGGGGGGTGGGGTTGGGCTGGAGTATAGTATTATTATTTTAAATTAAATTTTTATTTTTGGTCCCTGTACTTTATAAATATATAAAAGCTAGTTTTAAATTTATTTATTCTTTAACCCTTGAACTATTGTTGACTTTATAATTTGAGTTTAAACTTTATTTATTTCTTGAACCTTGAACTTTGTGAGTATACTAAATTTGATAAAAAATTTTACACTTTAATATTTTTGATTTGTTTACGTTTTATACTCGTATAGTTTTAAACTTTGACTATTTTATAATCTTTTAAGCTCGGAGATGAACACTACGAATAAGAAATGAACAGAAACTAACTTTAATCATTGAAATTGATATAAATCGATAACTTTCAAATACGGATATATTGAAACGACTAAAAGGGTCGGTTTAACAAATACAAATACAAATATGGATAATTGACAAATGTTACAACATTCCCTACTTTTGAGAATTTCGTCCCGAAATTATGTAGAAGAATCCGTAACAAAAAGACGAGGATACTTTGTTCGCATTTGATCTTCTCTTTCCCAAGTGAATTCAGCGCCACACTTGGATTCCCAACGAACCTTTACAAAATATATACGGCTTCGTTTAGTTTCCTTGTCTTTGCGATCCATGAGTTCCACCGGTTTCTCGACAAAGTGCATTGTTTCATCGATGCGCACTTCATTGAGTGGTACATGGAAGTTTCTGTAACACCCCGAAACCGCTGCGGAAACGTAAACGGGATGCAACAGACACCTCTGATATCAACCACATTGTTTATAAAGAAAACTGAATACATTAATATACTTCAAATTACATTATCTCATAATTCATTACCGTCTAGGTGATACACACATCATACAATACGATACATAATTCTATGTAATATAATGTATCCTAACATCCCACACGCAAATCTTACACACATCAAGCACTTAGCACGTAAGCAATCACTTCATCTTAATTGTACCTGAAAAGCATGTGAGAAAATGGGTCAACTACGAATAGTTGGTGAGTTTCACAATTTGAGTAAACCTTGATAAATCAATGTCATAATATAATATTATCTGGGGACACTGTTAACCCAGTACTGTACCCTTTCCGGGGGCAATGTTAACCCAGAAACACTTCTAGGGACATCTGGGGACACTGTTAACCCAGTACTGTACCCATTCCGGGGGCAACGTTAACCCAGAAACACTTTTAAGGACATCTGGGGACACTGTTAACCCAATACTGTACCCATTCCGTACGATTCCTGTACAATCATATATTTATAAACACACGCAAATCCATGCGTTCAATATGTACTTAAACATTTCGATAGTAACATGCTTCCGCCCCGGGAAAATATTTAAAAACAATTCAGAAAAAGGGGCTCGTGAAACTCACCTTAGCACATGCAAGCAGGTAACAACAATCATTATCAGTTAACACGTCCAATCTGTAATATGATCCCTACGATCGTTACTATACACTCATTATTAATATAACTTTAACCAAGTTAACCGGTACATCCGGGGACACTGTTAACCCAGTACTGTACCCGTTCCGGGGGCAATGTTAACCCAGAACACTTCTCCGGACTCAGATTGTTATATCGTTTAGAGTTCCATGGTCATAATTACTATTAGTTGTTTTTCTCGTTTTACGTGCCTAGCACGGTTATCCGTTTTTACGTTTCAAAAATGAGTTTGGTCACACACGACCCGAAAGTAGCGGTTGACTGATAATTTAATTAAAGTTGTGAAATTTGAGCTCGGTTTAGACGCCCCGATTGGCTGTGGGACCCGTTTCCGTCTTTGGCGTACCGGAAACTGTTAAATCTGTTAAAAATACCCAAATCATCCGAATTATTTTCGGATGATTCATTTTTACTTGTTTAACTCAATTATATGAAAATAGTTCATTTTTAGGGTTTTTATACACCAGTCAGTTCGTTTAGACGAACTTTACCGGTTTACGCGTTTTAAACTTTAAAAGTTTGTTTTTGCACAAATAATTATCCGTTTTGTCTCGGATCTTGAAATTTTGCACAAATCACTTTTTGATAGTGAGGAATTTTATAAAAATATTTCCAGAATTAATTTCTATATTTAAAATTTATTTATCTATTTTTTAATCACCATTTAAACACTAAATATGTCGTAAATACCAAACGATCTTAGAAAAATCCCAAATTTTTCCTGGATGTCCCCTACCATCCACATAGTCCCCTGTAATTTTTCCAGAACCAAAATCCCCTTTTACATGCCATTTTCACTAAAACCGAGCTAGAAAACCCTAGAACTCGTTTAACCGAAAAGCCTACTTAGACTTCTCCAACTGACCTAAAATTATTTGTGTGACTTATACATGATATAAAAAGCGTATCTACAATTTTCCAGAATTTTCCATAATATTTAACTATTTTTCACCATTTTTGGCCAAAACCAAGCATTAAATTCACCAAATATTCATCCTTTGTCCAAAAATTACCAAAATTTACAGAACTCATATTTTCATATATAGAACATCCCTGTAAAATTTCATAACCCAACTCTAAACACATCACAATCTGTCCAAAAACTCCAAAACCGAACATAAACCGAATATACCTTTCGTTTTCCGCCATTACAAGCTACAAACTCGTCTTTCCGCCTTATTTACCACTAAATACAGAACCTAAAACCAACATACCACAATACCAAGCAAGTTACACTCACGATCAAGCCATTTCTTTCATGGTTTCGGTTATGATTCCAAAAACAAAGATTTAACCGTAAAAATTCGTTTTTGATTCGTTTAACTCCTTTCTTGGACCAAGATCCCTTGTATAACCCGTATACATCACTTGATCATGCAAGAATCGGTTTTCATCATTGAAACCTCATTTTCTTGCAAACAAACTCAAGAAACGAAGATGGAAACGTGATTAACTCGATTCTTTACCTTGTTTTCTTGCTAAAAACTCTCGGTTTTTGGATGATATTGTAAAGAGGAAGAAGGATAATGCCATGGTTGTGCAAAAAAAAAGAAATGAAGTGAATGGGGTAGCACCCCTTGTTCCGATCGGTTTAGTTAGGGGGGAGGGGTGGGACCCACGTCTCCATTCTAGGCCACATGTTTGGATTTCGGATATCCGGA